>NW_004457437.1:14046-33116 GCF_000313135.1 Acanthamoeba castellanii str. Neff
TAGTGCGATCAAACGATGGAGGGCAGCGACAGCAGAGAAGTGCCACTACGTCGTCCTGTAGCACCTCCGCCCCCGAGACCGCGGCAACAAGGCACGTCACCATCCGAGATGCGCGACGAGCCGACGCGCGCTTCCTGTCGCAAGTGATGCTGCAGGCCTCGCGCTCGCATCTGGACAAGGGCGTCTACGACATCTACTTCCCCACCTTCTCCGACGACGAGCGCCTTGCCCTCCTCGCCGACATGGCCGACTGCAGCCCCGACGCCGGCAGCGTCTGCTGCTGGGATGGTGACCCTCCTCCTCTCCTCGCTCCTTCCACTGTTCATCCAGCCTCTAACCGCACGACACGCAACACGCACAACACGACACGCACGCGCAACACGACGCGACCCACAGGGTTCCTCGTCGCAGAGGTGAACGGCACGCCGGCCGCCGCGCTTGCGGGGTATGGGTCGGACACGAAGTCCACGCAAGGCTACCTCGACACGATGTGGGACGCGCTGAAGAGGCGCGGCTGGACGCGGGACCAGTTCGAGCGCATGCTCGAGAAGCGGGAGGCTATCGACTCAGTCACCACAAAGGACTCGCGGCGGCTCTGGGTCGTCGACTGGGTGACCACCCTGCCCGAGTTCCGAAAGCTGGGCCTCATCAGCAAGCTCCTGCACCTAATCCTTCAGCGAGGTGCGCGTGTGGCGTGTGGCGTGTGGCGTGTGGCGTGTGGCGTGAACTGACGCAGTGGCTCTTCGTGCAGGAAAGGAGCGAGGGTACAAGCTGGCGGAGGTGTCGGTCTTCCTGGGCAACGATCCGGCGATCCTGGCCTACAAGAAGAAGGGCTTCGAAGAGTACCAGTCCATCGCCAGCCCCGTGTGGCAGCGCGTCATCAACTGCCCCGGCATCATGCGCCTCATCAAGCCGCTCAACGATAACGACCCAGGGGCAGCCCCGACACAGCCCTCTGCTGAGTAAATAAAATAAATTAAAAGAAATCAAATTTTTATTTGTATTTATTTACGTTTTGGGCACTGCTCATGCTTCCACTGGTGCGCTCTGGTGGCCGGTCAGGATGGCGATGGTGGAGCACCCTGTTGGCGGGTGCAGCGGTCGGGGCCTGCCTCCACTACTGCCTGATGCTCCTGCTCTTCTCTTCCTCCACACCCTCCCCCACAGATTCCCTTTTACCTCCGCGCAAGCAGCCTTTACCTCCGACCAGTACCCCCCTCTCCATCTTCATTCCTTTTCTTATTGTATTTTATTTTATTTTACCAATATAATCTGTCATCTTTCATCCTTCATCTTTCATCTTTATGTCGTCACAGTGCTCGAGGCGACGTCGTCATCTCGTCTCGGCGGCCTGTTCCTTGCACAGCGCGAGGCGGAGAGGCTGAAGCCGCTACTCCACGCCGACCTGCTTCAGCGACAAGAGCAGCGACTACGCAGCCTAAAAACGCAGGGCGACGGTGGTGATGGCGGGGCGAGGGCGGACCTGGTGCCGGCGGCGGTGGAGCGCGAGGTGGAGCGCGTGGCGCACGCCCTGGAGTCGGTCGGGCGCACCAAGCTGGCAGCCATCTTCCGCGCGTGCTTCGTGAGCACGCTCGAGACCACCACCCTCCTCATGCCCAACGGCCACACCCACGTCTTCACCGGTTTCGCCTTTTTCTTCTTCCATGTCGTGTCGTGTGTCGTGTGTCGTGTGTCGTGTGTGCTCACGAGCAGGTCGGGTGTGTTGTTGGTGTGCGGGCAGGAGACATTCCGGCGATGTGGCTGCGCGACTCGGCAGCGCAGGTGAACCACTACATCCCGTTGGCCGCCCACGACCTCCACCTCCAGGTCCTCATCGAAGGTGCGTTGCGTGTGCGTCGTATATTGTGTGTGGCTGTGCGCGGATGACCGGCTCATGAGCAAACCGCGTGAATGGCGGGCAGGCCTGATCAAGCGGCAAGCCAATCGGATCCTGCTGGACCCCTACGCCAACGCCTTTCGCGACCAGCCCTTCCACGGGTGCGCTCGTCACATTCCCTCTCTATATGCACATTTTTTCTTATATATTAATATTGGACAGAAACACACTGATGTGGACATATAATTCGAATAATATTTGACCAATTGGTGATGACAACGGTTGGCGATTGGACAGGCTCAAGGCCAACGACCGGCGGGTGGGCAAGACGGAGGAGATCTGGGAGCGGAAGTACGAGGTCGACTCGCTGTGCTACTTCCTCTCCCTCTCCTTCAAGTACTGGAACGCCACCGGTCCGCCTCTCCCGTCGTTTCGTAGTAGAACGTGTGGTGTGTGTCATTGGACACGCGCTGACGGTGGTGCAGGAAGCACGACGATGTTCGATGACGAGTGGCTGCGCAAGAAGCCGGCCGGTCTCCACCTGGATCTGGAGAAGCCAGAAGCTGGAGCAGAACCACGACCCCGACGTACTCCCCCTCCCCCCATCGTCACCCAAGGGTTTCGCTGGTCTGTGCTGACGCGACGTCGCGGCCGGCGTCGGGCGTGAGCGCAGACGTCGCCGTACAAGTACCACACGGAAATGCCCCAGCAGGGCATCGGGGCCGATACCGCCTACACGGGCATGACCTGGAGCGGTTCGTTTTCGTTGTGTGTGTCGTGTGTGTATGTGCGCGCGTGTGTGTGTATGTGTGGTGCGTGCGTGTGCATGTGTGTGTGTGTGTGTGTGTGTGCGTGCGCGTGCGTGCGTGTGGTCGAGGCTGTGATTATGATTCGGGGCGACCATTAGGGTTCAGGCCGTCGGACGACGCGTGCAAGTATCCGTTCCTGGTGCCGTCCAACATGTTCGCCGTGGTCACGCTGGGCTACTTGGCCGAGATCGCCGAGCGGGTCTACGCCAACGGGGCGCTGAGCGCCGAGGCCCTGGCCCTGCGCCAGCAGATCGACGACGGTACTTAATCTCTTTCGGCCACACCCACCCACACACACACGCACAACTCACGCCTGAGCGTTTTGTGTCGTATCCAGGCATCCACAAGCACGCAATCGTGAACCACCCAACACACGGCAAGATCTACGCCTACGAGGTGTGTGGTGTGTGTGGTGTGTGTCGTTGTGCCGCGTATCGTGTCGTGGTGTGTGCGTCGGATTGATGAGTTGTTGTGTGGATTGGGCCAGACGGACGGCAGGGGCTTGTACAATCTGATGGACGACGCCAACGTGCCGTCGCTGCTGTCGATGCCCTACCTGGGCTACCGCTCGCCGCACGACCCCGACGGCGCGCTCGCTGACAACACGCGCCGGTTCGTGCTGTCCAAGGACAACCCCTATTTCTACACCGGTTGCGTACCAACCTCCGCCACTTGATTGCTCGCACTCGCGTCGCTGATCCGTGCGTGGGGTGTGTGCGATGCGCGTGTGCGTGTGCGGTGGCGACCTAATTAGGTCGACTGGCCAAGGGGGTGGGCAGCCCGCACACGCGTCGCGGGTATGTGTGGCACATCGGCCTCACCATGCAGGCGCTGACCTCGACCGACCCCCGCGAGATCCTCGAACTCATCGCGACCTGCGAGGTCCCTCCCAGCGCGCTCGATTTTATGAGAGACCGCCAATTACAGCCATTCTCATCGCGTGTCGTGTGTCGTGTGTCGTGTGTCGTGTGTCGTGTGTCGTGCGTGTGTCGTGTGTTGTGTCGCTACAGAACACGGACGCGGACAAGGGCGTGATGCACGAATCGTTCAACCCGAACCGGCCGGCACAGTTCACGCGACCATGGTTCGCGTGGGCCAACTCGCTGTTCGCCGAGCTGGTGCGCGACAAGCTGCCCGTCCTCCTCCTAGACGCAACCAACCAATCATTAACGCACCACACCTGATCATAAAATCATCCAATCCTATTTTGTGAGATTAACATCAAAGTGTGGATGGTCGACGAACGAGAAACCAATATGGTGGTTGGGAGAGGTGGTCTATTCAGCTCGCCGACGTGGTGCTGAGGTGGTACTGGGGTCCGCCGCTCCGGGACCTCTACGCTCGGTTTGACCCGTTTCCGTCTACGGCCAACCGCACCGGCCTCATCCTGGCCGTGGCCGCCGTGGCCGAGCGCGAGGGCTTCCGGTTCCACCTGTACGGCCCGCCGGCCATCAACATCGCGCCGGCGCCTTAGGGCGGTGCACTACCAGGGCGGGATCAACTACGAAGCCCAGCGTCAGCTGTTCGAACGCTGCCGCATCACGATCAACACCCACGTCAACTTCGGCGGACCCTACAGAGCGCGACGTGATCGCGCCGGCGTCGGGCTGCTGCTCGCGACGCAGAGCATTATGGAGCACGGCCGCGAGTACAGACTGCGCTCTAAGTACTCCTCTGACGCCTGGGCGAGTACCGTCGACGCTGGCATACGTCTTTGTGTGGCATTCCCGACACAGAGACCACCTGACACTAAAGAGGTGAAAAAGAAAAGTGGACCTGTTGCACGGTGAGACTTGAAAGTGAAACAACACAACGCAAGTGTGAGCCAATCGGACTTAGAGCTCCAATGGGGAGTATTACCATCGCCATGCAACAAAGGCTCAAGGCTCTCAAGTTTCTCTTAGCTATCCTCCACATCCCCGGTCTTCTCACTGTTGGTCACTCCATGTAGCTCAGCTAGAGCGTAAAGCACCACACCAAGGCTCCATCTATTTCAAGCTCTCTTTTTATTTCGCCCGCGGCTGGTCACACATCGCCCAACCAACTTCAAGTTCCGCTTCGCGGTGCGCTATTTCTCCTTTCTCAGTGGGCCGGAGTTGGGCCGCTTGAGCCACTTGCGCAGTTGAAGAGAGCCTCACCAAGAGCTTTCCAATCTATACACACACTCGCCACCACACAACTCCAACAGAAGCAGAGAGAAAAACAGGAGCCAGATGCAGAGGCTGCAACCGATAGCGCCTCGCAGTGCTGACCAGGCCCGCCAAGTAGCCACTGCCCAGCTTCTCCAACAGGTTTAGTTTCTCCTCTTCCCCCCCCCCCCCACTCTTCTCTCTTCGCTCTTTCTTTCGCGAATGCAGCCTACGTTCTTTTAGGCGGTAGAGCCTGGCACTCAAAAGGGGGGGGTCTGTACGTGTGGCTGAAGCAGGTGGCGATGTTGGCAAACAGCGTGACCCGCCTAGCGCGCAAGATGCAACACAACCACGGCCACCTGTCACCCCCAGAGCAGGCCCAACTCGACCTCCAACTGCGACTGCTCGACACGCACATGGTCCAACTCCACCGCAACCAACCTGTCACCACCACTTCAGATTTGTTTGCTCCTCCTCAATTCCTGTGTCACACCACCACCACCAACACCGCCCCTCCCCACCAACATCGCCACCATCCACTTCAACAACAACCACGGCCTCCACAACATCACCTCCAGCAGCACCATCAACCTCGACCGCAAACATTTCCTCTCCACGACGATGAAGAAGACAAGGCGAGGTCTGTCGCGGACACCAGCTCCACGCCCTCTTCTCCCAACGCGGCCGAGCCTGCAGAAGAGGCGCAGAAGGCCGCCGCCAACAGCCTCGGGCGGCGACGAACCAAGCGCCTGTTCCACGACCGGGCGTGCCAAGACTGCCACACGCGCTTCACGAGCCAGTGGCGCACAGGCCCCACAGGCCCTTCAACGTACCCTTCATCGCCTTTTTGGTTGCCTTTTTTTTCCTGGTGCCCCACAACCATTGGCCGGTGGTTTATTTTTAATCTGTAAGGATATATTTTCATCTTTAAAGATGTTGCGGTGCAACACAGGCTCTGCAATGCGTGCGGAATTCGGTACGCGAGGCTGGGGAGGCAGGTCGGAAAGCCACAGCTGGTGCCCCCGCCAGCAGCTGTGGCAGCAACTCGAAGCAGCATCCAGTTTCTTCTCAACTGACAGACGCCCAGCTTGTCCGGGAGTGTTTGGCAACATCTCAAGAATGTAGATAACCTGTGTATTAAGAAAATGCTTCTAAAGGCCAATTGGAATCCCTGTGTGTGATCAGGAAGGAAGAATGTGCGAGGTGTTCCTTTCTCACTTTCTTCGTCGTCTCGTTCTGATTGTCCTTTTTAGCACATGTGCCCGGTCTGCCTTCGGGTTTCCCTGAGCCGACAGTCAGCCCAATCTGCGCTATGGCCAACGAAGTCAGACGCCTCACACGCAAGATGCACCTGTCTCCCCGCGAACAGGCCCAGCTCCACGACCACTTGCGTGCGCTCGATGCGCTGCTCCTCCACCTTCAAACCACGACCGATCGAGTCTCCATCAACATCCGGACCCTCAACGTACCCATTTCCCTACGTTTCGCCCCCACGCCCCAATAATGACTCGCTACACGCGCGCAGGTTGTGCAATGCGTGCGGTCTCAGGCACGCCAGACAGCGGTCTGGGCCGATGCGCCAAGCTGCGGCAGCAACGAACGCCTCGGCCGCCGCCCCGCTACGCGGCAGCATCAACTTCCTCCTCAATTGAAATTTTTGTTTATAAACATAAATAGCACACACACCACACAGATGATGTGCATTCCTGACAGCGACTCACGTGAGCCGTTGTGTAGGGGCATGCGTGTAGTCCAAGACAACCACTTGTTGTTGTTGTTGTTGTTGTTGTTGTTGTTGCCCTTCTAGAAGAAGATTTCGGTGTAGTGGTCCATCAGGGTCTGCAGGATCTTCTGGATCTTGCCGAACATCAGATGGCTCTCCAACGTTACCTGCAGGTTCGCCGCGACAACCACCACAACAGCACAAAATGAGCGCACGCGTGACACCACACACCCACACGACACACACACGACACACACACGACACACACGACACACAATGTGGTTGAGCGCCGCACCTGGCGAGGGCGGATCAGCTCGGGACCAAAAACGAGAGCGAGCGTGGCCGAGTTCATTCGGTTCAGCTTTGGTTCATAGAGGTCACCCACGGTTAGCCATGTGTGCGTGCGTGGCGTGTCATGGGTGGAGCTGTGACGTACTTCGCTGCAGAAGCTGATGCGGAGGAGGAAGTGGATGAGGTACTGCAATAGCGTGCGGTTGGGGAGCGGTAGCCTGCTCACCACCTTCTTCAAGTCGTCCTGTACACGAAACCGCCATCACGGAAGAGATCAACACACCCGGCGTGTGCGTGTGCGTGTGCGTGTGCGTGTGCGTGTGCGTGTGCGTGTGGTCAGCGGCGCTATTGGCTCGTACCCGGTACTTGTCAATATCCTCTTTGGTGCCCTTGAGCTTGATGAGGTCGTCGTACACGTCGTAGGTGAACAGCGGCTCCGGTAAATCCCTAAAATACCTGCTCACGATACATAAATGCATAAATATACAATATACAGAAAACATAATTATATAGATATAGATAAAGAAAATAATATGTCTTGGTTTCGAGAGTTAGGGCGCACAATTTGAGCAAGTCGGCCACGTTGTGCAGATTCTTGCCTGTCATGTCGATCTCGCCTGAATCTGTGTGACAGAACAGAATTAGATTTTTGTATTAAAATAATGTTAACATTATTTTAATACAAAAAAAGAGTCTTGGCGGAGGTATCTGTACACACCTCTGCTTAGGCCTTCGAAAGCGTCGCGGAGGTCTTCGACACCAGAAGACGACGCTGACTGCGTGAACAGATCCTCCTCCGCAATCGCTGCCACAAGACACGAACGTCAGCATTTCAATAGTGTGAGACTTACACATGTGTCGTGTGTGTTGTGTGTGTCGTGTGTGTCGTGCGGTATCAGAGGTGCGTGTGGTGGTGGTGGTGCGTGTGCGACGGTGCATGGAAAGAAAGGGGGAATGACAAGCGTACCGTGGGTGAGGAGGTGGTTGGTGGTGGCGAACACAATGTAGGGGATGCCCAGCTTGCGCTTCTTCTCCGACACCAGCAACTCGAGCAGCGGAACTCCAAACACTGTCCCGCCATAACTACACGTCAGGAGACGGCACACACGGTACACACGGCACACGACACGCACGACACACGCGGGGGGAGGCGGTGGTGTGGCACCTCCTTTGGGCTTGAGGCGGTGGACAAGGTCCTTGATCTCCTTCAGCCATACTTGCTTCTTGTCGGCCGATCCCAGGGTCACCAGGTACCGCTCGTCCCTGGCCGTGACCAACTCGAACGTCAAGTCCTCCTGCACACACCGCACACACACCGCACACGTTAAGATCAGGTCAACGAGGAGGAGATGATTGGGCCATTGATTACCTTTTCCTTGCTCGAGATGGAGGAGCGTGGCGAGAAGGAGCTGATGCTGAAACTCTGCGTGAGCCCGCGTTCTCGAGGCGTGGAGGGCGAGGCACTGACGGTGGCGCCCTTCAGCGGAATCTCGGCCTTGAACCGGTACTCGATCTCGCTCGGGGCCTTGCCCTTGCCTTTGCCCCGCTCTGGTCCACAAACCACACCAGTTCAGACCCACCCACCACGTCAGCATTCCGAACATTCCACGCATTCATTCACGCATTCCAAGAAGAGTACCCTTGTCCTTGGTCTTAGAGCCCTTGTCAGACTTGGCCTTCTTCGCGGCCTTGCGGCTCTTCTTGTCGCTGGCGTCGGGGCTGAGAGGCGCGAGCGACGTCGCCCCACGCGTGTCGTTGATACCGCTACCCCCGCCTGTTGTGCGTTTGTGTGTGTGTGTGTGTGTGTGCGTGTGGTGCGAAAAGTGAGCAAAAGGGAGGTATGGTGCGGAGATGGGGAGGGGTCCAACGCACCACCGACGAAGCGCTCGCCCAGCCCAGCAGTCTGGCCCGCGTCGGAATTCCTACCTAGGATGCTGCTGCTGTTGCTGCCGCCCTTCTTCTGCTTCTGCGGCTGGGTGGCGATGATCACGTCCGAGAACACGAACAGGTACCGCTCCTGCCCGTTCAGCTGCACCGCACCTGCACACGACACACAACACACACGACACACACACGACACACACGACATGGCTGATGAGCAGCAATGAACGAGGCAGGGGGAAGGGGTCGTGAGGTGAACCTTCGAGGACGAACTTGCGGCGGGCGAGGAGGAAAGGGGAGATGGGCGGCGCGACGATGACGGAGGGCGAGGAGGCGGTGAGGTCGCCCCCTCGCCCCGACTGGGTGGGCGACTGGCTGCCGTTGGCCGCCGACAGGATGTCGTAGCCGCTGATCCGCACCGCCACCGACAGCAGCTCGGCGCGGAGCGGGGCCTCCTCGGTGGCCTTCTTGACCTGGACCAGCGCCCTCTTCATCGCCGACAGACAGTTGCGCAGGGCCACGTGGTCGGGATGCCCCTCCGGTGTGTGCGTGGTGATCGTCTGGAAGAAGAACGAAAACGAAACCAGAGAAGAAAGAAGAACGAAGAGAAGGAAGAGATAAGATTCAAAGAGGGAGCCATGGGAGAAAGATTAGTGGAGGAGAAGGAGGAGATACCTCGAGCAGGGCGGTGAGGTGGGCGGGATGAGCGATGATGAGGGCATAGATGGCGGGCATGTTGAGGGCCTGTTGCGGACCCTTGGACTGACTCAGCCTCTCCTCGGTCTGCCATTGTTAATTTAAATACGAATAATGAATAATACGAATAATGAATAATGAATAATAATAAGGAATTGTAAATGAATAATGAATAATGGATAATGTCAGGCGATGCAAGTACTTCTCATCATGATGGAGGAGAGGGAAACAAGCGAACCTGCTTCATGAACTTGGCGAAGGTGGGGTTGTCTTGCTGGCACTTGACCAAGAGGTTGAGCGCGTACTTGGAATTGGAGATGTACTCGGCGTATCGCTTGGCCCCTTTCACCTGTCCCCACACAACGTAAGCCCAGGGACGCAGCACTCCGCTGTGGAGAAGGTGTGGGGTACGAGGATCTCGGCGATGTGGCCCACGCCCTCGATGGAGGGGAACTGTGAATTGTAGAGTGATCGCAGCTGATCCAATGCATTGGTGTGCGCCTGGTTGATGCTGCAATTGTTGGAGAGCAGATGGTGTGAGACGCACACACGCACTACGATCAGTGACAACGGTCTCACCATGGTACCATGAACGGTGTGCGTGTGTGCGTGTGCGGTGGTGCGTGTGAATACCTCTCAACCCAGTTGAAAATGGTGTCCATGTCCTGGGGCCGCAGCATTGATCCATCAAGTCGCAGTGGATGGATGTAGTACTACTCAACAACAGCACGAAGGACATGCACACGAGCGATTAGAACGGCCATGCGGGTCCAGCAACAAACAAACAAGCAACAAGCCTCGCGGCATTTGATTATGACATCTCATAAGAGGGAGATTGATGAGGGAATGAGAAGGAGGGGGGGCACCTTGATGGCGTGTTGTAGGGTGGAGGTGTACTGGGACTCGCTCGCGATCAAATCTCGTAGGCCTGCATTACGGGCCACCATCGCCTGCCGAAACACTCGGCCTGTGCATTATAGTAGCTCAGCAATTGCAGATTTTGAAGTACAAGAGTGATTTAATTGGAAATCGAAATGATTTCCAATTAAATATATTCTCTCTCTACACGATTTATAAGATTGGGCAGGGGCAAAGAACGAAGACGAAGAGATTAAGAAGGGAATGGAAGCAGCAAGTACCCATCTTGTGGTACTTCTGTCGTTGGAGGAAGCCCCTTATGCACGCCTGGCCCAAGACAAGCCTCTGCAGGATCTCCTCTCTTCTCTTCTGCCTATCATCGTCGTTCATTCTCCAAAACTCGCACTCCGCGCCCACCCGCTCCTCCTTCCTTCACTGTCACACAAACACAAGTCCTGAACTCTCTGTCTGCTGGCTTTTTGTAGCTGGCTCGTCTTTGTATTTTGTTTCTCCACTCGACCAGAACAACCAACAAGGACAAGGGCAATTTCTGCTCACACCACCTCTCCTTTAGGGAGTAACCGACAATTCGAGCCTCTCTGGTCACAACAGCCTTGAAGTCCCTTCTTTTCCTTCGCCTTCTCTCTTTTACCTTACCTTTTTCTCTTTTCCGCCCCAACTCCGCGCTACATTTTTCTACGTTTTGGCGCCAAGATCTACGTAGAGGGGCGGGCAGTGACAACTCATCCCACAGCACCTCCCACCTTGGGTCCAAAGAGGCTTAGATTTCTTCTTCCTTCTCCTTTCCCAGAACGTGCATCAATCTTGCATCAATCAATCGAAAAAAGCAATTTAAAATCGATATACGCAAATAAGATGAGCCAAGAAGCCAAGAAGCCGGCCCAGAGGCGCCTCAAGCTGCCACAAGGCTACGAGCCGCCCAACAAGCGCCGCCAGTCGCTGCTGACCGCCTTCGTCACCTCATCTCCCAAGCGCGAACAGGATGCAGCCGCCGCTGCCGACGATGAGACCGGCAGCAGCCAGTCAGCGGTGCTCGCCACCCCTCCCCGCCCCCCTCGCCGCTCGCCGCGCAGCCAGAAGGCCAAGGCCGTGCCGGCCGCGTCGCCTGCGGTCAGCACCAGGAAGCGGACCGCCGCCGCCGCAAAGAAGAAGACGACGACGAGCTCTAAGAAGGCTGCAACCACAGCTCGCGGTGGCAAGAGGAAGAAGATGGAAGAAGAAGACGACGAAGAAGAAGAGGTGGAAGAAGTGGAAGACGATGACGATGACGATGATGATGACGCGGAAGACGACTTTGTGCCGGACGAGGATGAAGAGGAGCCGCCGGAGGAAGCTGACGAAGACGGTGGCGACGAGGGTGATGGGGACGAGGACGAGCCCAAGGCAGGCAAGGGCAAGAAGAAGCGAACGGCGAACAACAAGGCCTCGGCCGCCAAGACAAAGAAGGCGCCGGCGGTGGCCACCAGGGCGGCCAAGCGGCGGAAGATCGCGGTCGCGTCTGATGGCGACGAGACCGGCGGCGGTGGCGAGATGGACATCGAAGAAGAAGCAAAGAAGAAGTCGAAGTCGACAACGCCGGCGGCGAAGACGAAGACACAGGCGAAGAAGGCGGCATCGTCCAGCGCCACCAGCGGGAAGAAGAGGGCGCGCGATGAAGACGAAGACGACGAAGCCGAAATGGAGGTGGAAGCGGAAGATGATGATGAAGAAGAGGCAAACGACGGCGCTGATCTGATGAGCATCGCCGGTGGTGCCGAGAAGCTGGCGTCGGGCGAACTGGTCTTCGCCTCCGACCCCAAGGTACTGCTGCTCATCTGAGAATATGATTTCAACTTTTATTAACAGCCAACCACAATCAAACCACAAATGACCGACCAACCACAATCAATCAGGTGCACGCCCAGTTCGTGAAGAAGCTGAATGCGGTCGGCAGTGCGCTGCAGACCAGTCCCACCAAGTCGCCGTCCAAGTCGAGGGCAGCCGCTGCGGCGGGCAAGTCCGGCGGCGTCAAGTACACCCCGCTCGAGCAGCAGTTCGTGGCCGTCAAGGAGAAGAATCCCGACGTGCTGCTCATCGTCGAGTGTGGCTACCGCTGCCGATTCTTCGGCGAGGACGCCGAGGTACCTCTATCAGCCTGATCCGCAACATTGTCAACGTTGACGTAGACGGACGCTGATGATGATGATGATGATGGTGGTGATGACGATGGTGCTATACAGATTGCATCCAAGGTGCTGCACATCGCGTGCTTCCAGGCGCACAATTTCATGAACGCCAGCATCCCCACCAACCGGCTGCACATTCACACCAAGCACGTGCTCCCCGCATTCATTCCTCACATATCTTCCATTTATTGTTATTTATTTTCTAATTATGTATATTTATTTGAATTGTTTGGCCTGGTAGTCATTTTTAATATATTTATTTTTCTTTCTAGACGGCTCGTGGAGCAAGGCTACAAGGTGGGGTTGGTCAAGCAGACCGAAACGGCAGCGATCAAGGCGGCCGGCGCCACCAAGTCGGGACCGTTCGCCCGCGAGCTGAGTGCCATCTACACCAAGGCCACCTACATCCCCGAAGGTGCGTGGCCAAGCCAGAGCTTCTTTCTTTCTCTTTCGATTGATTGACATCTGATCGACTCACTGGCGCGGCTCACCGCCCACTTGCCCACAGACGTCGAGACGATTGCCACCGTGGGCGGCACGGCCTCGAGTCCCAACTACCTCATGTGCCTGTACGAACAGCTCAACGAGGACAACACCGACAGCGTTCACTTCAGCATTTTGGTACGTGTCGTCGTCGTCGTCGTCGTCGTCGTCGTCGTGGCATGCTGACTGAGTTGCTCGTGTTCGTTGACACGCGCAGGCCATCCAACTGTCGACCGGCGACATTGTCTACGACGACTTTGACGACGATTTCGCGCGCGAGGCGCTGGAGACGCGTATCCTGCACCTGCAGCCGGCCGAGCTTATCCTCCAGCAGACGCTCACGCCCCAGACCACCCGTCTGCTCAACCGCCTGTGTCCCTCGGAGGCCACACTTGGTACGTTCACCACTTCGTACGTCATGTGCGGTGCGTGCGTCGCGGGCGTGTGCGTGTGCACTGTGTCGTGTGCGTGTGGCGCAGCACTCACAGTAGGGTCGGGGCATGGGCAGGCATCAACAAAACGCTGGTGGAGAACCTGGAGGACTACCTCTGGGACTACGACAGCGCGATCGGTACCGCGATGGAGTTCTACGCCGTGTCGCCATCGAAGCGAGTACGAATATTTCTAATTATTAGCATTCATTTGTTTAATAGTGGTAATATAGGTAATGTAATAATAATAATAATAAGGATAATAATAACAATAAATGGCTCCTGGGCTGAGACTTGTGTACGTGCGCGCAGCCCTCGCTCCACGGTGTCAAGTTCGGTTCGGGCGAGGCTCTGCCCAACGGCGTGGTCATTTGCCTCTCGATGATGATCGGGCGGCTGGAGAAGTGTCAGCTGGAGGACGTGCTGCGCCTCACCTCCAATTTCCGACACTTCACGCGCGCGTCGACGATGTCTGTCTCCGGCATCACGGCGACCAATCTCGAATTCTTCAACAACCAAGTGCGTCGCTCTCTTCATATCTTAACTTACCGCGCCTCACGACGACACGCACACCGCACACCGCACACGCACACGCACACACCACGCATACCGCACACGCCACTGTGCTCACATTGGGTGCTCTTCTGTAGGACAACGGACATTACAAGGGCAGCCTCTATTGGCTGATGAACCACACCCAAACGGCATTCGGCGCTCGATTGCTGCGCAAGTGGCTCCAGCAGCCCCTGCTCGAGAAAAAGTACGGACTGCCACAGCCCCAGGAATTTAAGGTTGAAGGAATGCAACCGCTGCTGACGTGTCAAAACCTGCACCAGGTTCATCGACGAGCGTCTGGACGCTGTGGCGGAGCTCATGGAGACTTCAGCTCCGGCCATCAAGGTACCTTGATTCAATAATGAGCGTTTTTTTGTATGATTCTGATTGGTCGGCATTTGTGTCTGCGTAGTTGATGTTGGACGTCGTGAAGGCGCTGCCCGATCTGGAGCGCGGTCTTGTCCAGTGTCACTACAAGCGATGCTCACCGCAAGCCTTCCTGTCGCTCCTTCAGTCCTTCAAGAAGTGCATATCACCATTCATCGCACACACCACACACGCACACACCGCACACACGCACACACACCGCACACACGCACGCCCACACACACTGGAGTTGTTCATATTCTCTGCGTGCACACCTCAGGGTATCCAAATGCGCGCCACCGCGGGCGGCGCTCGAGCAGCAGGTCAAGTCAACGCTGCTGAGGTCGCTATTGCACTACCCGGACATGTGCGACGACGTGGACTACTTCCTCAACGCCATGTCCACCAAGGCCGCGCAGACAGGCAAAAAGCGAAAGCTCTTCGTCGACTCGGATCAGTTCCCCGAAGTCGCCAAGTACCACTCGGTACGCCTCACTTTTTTCATATTTGTTTTATTATTTAAAGAATATTATTTAAATAATTTTTGATAGAATAATCAATTTCATGCGTACCTAACTAATCATTCTTTTCTTTTTTGTGGTCGTGTAGGAGATTGAGAACGTCAAGAAGAAGCTGCACGATCACTTGGCCGAAGTGCGAGACGAGCTCAACATGCCCAGTCTCGACTACGTGACCAGGAGCAACGCCAAGGTAAGAGAGCCTACATTCGCTAAACACCTTTATCACTGCAGTGCTTGCTCATCAAGCCTTTCTCACACGCACACGCACACAACCCGACTATCCAGTATTTGATCGAGCTGACCCTCGCGAAAGCCAAGTCGATCCCCAAGGACTGGGTGTTGGTCAACGGGTGCGTGCATGATTTTCTCCTCGTCTCACTCAATGAATTGTTTGCATTGACCTGACCGTGTGTTGCGGTTTTCGTTGTGTGTGTGTGTGTGTGTGTGTGTGTGTGTGTGTGTGTGTGTGTGTGTGGTGTGTGTGTTGACCAGTACTACGAAGTTGGGGCGGTACCAGACGCCCAAGATCGTAGGCCTCATGCAGAAGATGGCCCTCAACAAGGAGAAGCTCACCATCGCCGCCGAACAGGCCTGGGACGCCTTCCTTGGGTTCGTACCAAGCCTCAGTCACGCCCTTGTCACCGCCACTTGTGTGCACAGCCCACTCATCGTGTCGTTGGTCGTGTCGTTGGTCGTGTCGTTGGTCGTGTCGTTGGTTGGTCGTGTGCTGTAGAGAGTTCAAGGCTAAGTACGACGTGTTCCACGAGGTGATGCGAAAGCTGGGCGCCCTGGACTGTCTCGACTCGCTGGCCGCCCTGGCCAAGGGCAGGCCCGGCTACGTCCGACCGATCATCTGCGATGACGAGCACCGAAAGGTATCCGCCTACCGCCCGTATGTTGCTGAGAGGTCCCTGATTGCTCACAACCTGTCTGTGCGTGCGGTGTGTGCCGTGTGTGCGGTGTAGTTGGAGATTGTGGACGGGCGCCATCCGGTGGTGGAGGCCCTGATGACGGATCCGTTCGTGCCCAATGCTATCTCCATGCGCAGCGACGCCCAACGTTGCATGGTCCTCACGGGACCCAACATGGGCGGCAAGACCTCCTACATCAAACAGGTACGACACGCACACGCACACGCACTCGCACACGCACACGAGCATGAGCACACGATACTACACGCGCAAGTTTCATGAATGCCACAACTTGATGTGTCGTCGTTCAGGTAGCGTTGATCGTGGCGATGGCACAGATCGGCTCGTTCGTACCCGCCGAGTCCGCCTGCTTGTCGCCCGTTGATGCCATCCACACCCGCATGGGCGCATCCGACAACCTCGAACGGTAACCTTTCTCATCCCCCGCTGTGCGTGCGGTGATGCGTGTGCCGGTGTGTGCGGTGTGTGCAGGTGCGTGCGTGTGCATGTGCGGTGTGTGCGTGCGGTGTGTGCAGTGTGTGCGTGTGCGGTGTGTGCGTGCGTGCGTGTGCGTGTGCGATATGTGGACAAGCCACGATTCGTGCTGCTGACTGTCGCGTTTTCGGCCGAAACAAGGGGCCAGAGTACGTTCTATGTGGAACTGCAGGAGACGTCGAGCATTCTCCAGAAGGCGACGGACCGCTCGCTCGTCATTCTGGACGAACTGGGCCGCGGCACCTCCACCCACGACGGGTACCCTCTTTCTTCCCATGAACTGATCATCGACCTCGACCCCGACTCACGACAAGACACACGACACACGACGACACGCCACCGCACACGACACGACCACAGAGTCGCGATTGCCTACGCCACGCTGGACCACACCATCCGGAGCATCAGGTGCTTCACCATATTCGTAACCCACTACCCGCTACTCGCGCAGGTACGTTCCTTGGTGGACCCCTTTGATTCAATTCAAATTGAAAGAAAGCTCCCGACTGACTCGGCAATCGTGGTTGTGGTGGTGGTTGGGGGGGTGGGGTAGTTGGAGGAGGTGTACCCGAGCGTGGTGGGCAACTACCACATGGCCTTCATGGAGCACGAGAAGGAGCGAAAGGAGGACGACCCCAGCACCACGTACGAACCCATCACATCTTTCGCCCCCCCTCCCAATCAAGCTATTGGTAGTTTGTTGTTGGTGGTGGTGATGGTGGTGGTGTTCTTTGTTGTTGTTTGTTATTTGTTGTTTGTCGGCCTTTTGTTTGTTGATGGTGGTTTGTTCGTTGTTGGTTGCTGTGATCGAGCCGCATGTTCACTAAAAAGCGCTCTTGGTGTGTGGCGTGAATTGTGGGTTGTCGAATTTTAGGATCACCTTCCTGTACAAGCTCACTGAGGGCGCGGCCAAGAAGAGCTACGGCCTCAATGTCGCTCGACTCGCCGAGGCACGTCCTCTCGCTCGCTCTCTCTCTCTCTCTCTCTCTCTCTCTCTATGCTCTCCTTACACACAACACCTGACCCCCGCCTTTGTGTGTCGTGCGTTGTGTGTCGTGCGTTGTGTGTCGTGCGTTGGCTGTAACAGTTGCCGAGCGAGGTAATCGCTGTGGCGTCGAAGAAGTCGCATGAGCTTGAGGAGAGCGTGAAGCAGAAGGCCGAGCGGAGGAACAACACCGCCGTACAGAAGCTGAAGGACCTCTACCGCGCCCTCTCCGCCCTCAAGGCCACCGAGGATGGTGGCGGTGATGGTCAGCAGCAGCAGCAGCAGGAGCCAGGTCATGAAGAAGGCATGAAGGAGGAAGTTGATGAAGCCACCATCATCAACAACAGCAACAGCTGGCACACCAAGATGGCACAGATCAGCAGCCTGCTGGGGCTTTGTAAGTCCCAAGCCACGTAAGCCATGTAGGACCTTTCTTAAATTATTATCAACCCAAAAAGAGGAGCACTTGCCCAAAAAGGAGTTGTGGCCCAGGCACGTAAGGGGAGATGACACTGTGTTGACCATAGCCAGACCAGTGCTGGAACCTTATCCAGGTGCTTGGGCTATGGTAGTGTTTCCGTTTTCTCGCTTTTCTTCCTTCAACCTGATACGAAGCTCACCAGCAGCAGCAAAAGCACCTGGTGGTCACTGTCCCCCGGTGCAATGGTCGCCACCACAGCCCTGTATGCTCTTCCTGGGAGAGAAAGAGGCACCATAGAGGGTGAAAATGAGATGCTATCTTTAGAAACTGGAGGTTTGACTTCAAGTCCCGCCCACACCTGCGGCTGGTCATAGAATTCGGTCCCAGACAACCAACAACACCAGAGAGCAACCACAGCACAACGGAACTGAACCAGAAGAGATCGATTTATGATCCACGGACCAATCGTTCGATCTGCGCGCCGAAGATGCTGCCGCATCCGCCCAGCGATCACTTGCATCACTTCGAGCGCCGACTTCACCTCTGCCAAGTGGTCCTCTGGTAAGTTGCCTTCTCAGACCCTTCCCACAACATACACTTGTATCAGCGTCAGCCAATCATCATCTCTGACGACCACGTATGATCGTCGGTGATGCCTCAATCATCAAGTTGATTGCGAGATGGGATGACCAGATATGGTGTGACTTGATATATGGTGTGATGTAGTTTGTCACAGTGGAACATCACATCATATCTGACCCATATACGTCAATGTGTGCGCATATGCGTACAGGTTGCACGAGAAGTTTGAGCATCAGCCGGGGGGCGATGTGGTAAACTCGGGGACCAGCAAGGCGTCGGTCTACGAGGACTACACCGACATGTGCGCGCGGGCCAATCTCCAGGTGCTCCTCTCGCGGGCCGTGCTGGGCAAGATGGTCAAGCGCGCCTTCCCCGACGTCGTCACCGTCAGGCGCGGCGCCCGCGGCTCCACCAAGGAGCACTACGTCGGCCTGGCCCGCAGGCAGCGACCCATCGTCAAGGCCGAGCCCGAGCCCGAGCCCGACCACGTAGAAGATGATGATCAGCAACAGAACACAACATCCACGTCGACATCCACATCTACCACTACATCTACCTCCACATCTACATCTTTCTCCACATCAATTATTCCATCATCTCCGATCCAGACCCAGGCGTTGAAGTTGCCGCTGACATCCGGCGCGGTGCCCTATGCCAGCCGCGAATTTGGCAGCGGCCACGCCGCTGTGCTTCTGTGAGCCGCCGGTACCCTGGCCACTGCAGCCCCTACAAGCCCAGGCCGGCGATCGATCACACCAGCCACGGCCATTACCTCCTCCCGCACCTCCAACGCGACCACCGCCCTTCAAAGACGATGATCGCCCCCCGGCAGTGAGGTGGGCGGAGAGCATCATCTCGCCCATCACCACCACCATCATCACCACCATCACCACCATCACTACGCCAGCTC
>NW_004457437.1:33175-34467 GCF_000313135.1 Acanthamoeba castellanii str. Neff
CCCCCTGTTGTGAGGTGGGCGGAGAGCATCATCTCGCCCAGCATCACCACCACCATCACCACCATCACTACGCCAGCTCTCCCTACGGCCTCCTCAATCAGGCCGTCCGGCTCCAGGCCCCCACCGCCGGCCCCCTTTCGGTCCTCCCAGGCCCAATAAAAGTGATTTTTTGGGTCCAAGTCAAGGGCGTGCTTCACAGGCGAACCTAATGGGGCTGATCCTGTTCTGATCTCACGGGCGATCTCGAAGCCTTTGTTAAACTTTGAAAACTAACTCAACAAATTAGTATTTATTTATTGTTTTCATTAAGGTTGGCTTTCTCAGTTCTCTTCTTCCTCTTCCTCCTCTTCTTCATCGACTTCTTCTTCGTCGCTGCTGTCCGGGCCATCGGCGATGATGTCGGCCATCTCCTCCGTTTCGTCCGCCTCGCCATGGCCAACCGTCGTGAACGTCGCCAATGTGGTCGTCGCAGTCGTCTGCGTAGTCACCACCGGCGCGGCCGCAAACACGCTCACGGCCGACGCCACAACGTTGCTTCGCTCGGGCTCCAGCGCCGGCAGCGTCGACGCCGCCATCGAACTCGAGCTCGACGATGCTGACGTGGTGGTCGCCTCCACCGCCGCCGCGGGCAGCTCCGTACGCGCTCGCTTGGGCGACGGCGCCGTCACGCCGACGCTCGGGGCCGTCGACGTCGCCTTGAGCTGAGGCTGCGCGTGGTGGTGGTGCTCAACGATCATGACGTCGGCTTCGATGTGGTCGTAGCCGCCCTGCGCGGCCTTGCGCTTGGGCGGCGTCGGTGGCGAGTCGACGACGACGTCCCACGACACCGGGGCGGGCGCGGGGGCGAGGGGGGCGGTGAGGGGGGCGGCGGCGAGGGCGGCGGCGGGGGTGGGCAGGGGCGGTGGGGCGAGGCGCACGCGGGGCAGCACGCGCGGGTGGACCAGAAGCTCGGCCACGGCGACGGCGCTGGCGCTGGCGGCCGAGGCCGACGAGGCGACGGCCTGGACGTGCGCGTCGCGCTGCAGCGCGCGGAGGGTGCTGGGCAGGAGCTGCGTGGTCTGGGGCAGGAGCGAGCAGTCGGCCAGCACGCGCCTCGACTCTTCCTGGAATGCAAGACTGCAATCACACATTCTTTGAGCCACCCCGCACACACACACGACACACCCACACACACGACACACCGCACACGACACGACACGACGACACACGACACACAGTACAGCACGCGACATACTTGACAGGCTTGGTCGAGGCAGCGAGCACGGCGCTGTGGATCTCGATGGCGTGCAGGC
>NW_004457437.1:34488-42364 GCF_000313135.1 Acanthamoeba castellanii str. Neff
CTCAATTGCAGCGCTCGCTGCGTCGCATCTGCCCGCACGACACGCACACATCAGTCTCTGTGTGCCGTCGCGCGTGTGCGATTGTGCGCGTGCGATTGTGTGTTCGATTGTGCGCGTGCGGTGGTTTGGTGGGAGGGGGGTAATCGTACTGCGTGCGGGGTGCGGCGACGACAGGATGGCGAGAACGTGGGAGACGATGCTCGTGGCGCAGTCCTTCCACAGGCACGACGCGAGCGCGGGGAACGCGAAGGCGACGCTCTCGAGCAGGTGGTGGAGCGGCCGCCCCCAGGCCGGGCTGTGGACCTGGCTGTTGCGCTCGAGCCCGTGCACGATCAACCGACGCACGGCGGCGTAGTGCGGCAGCAGGTGACGCCCCACACTGCGTGGAATGCGATGGAATGCAGGGGTGCGTAAGGGAATGTCGGGAATGTGCAGGGGGCGTGTGGTGTGGTGTGGTGGAATGCGAGGCAGGCACAGCGCGCACATACCTCACGACCAGGGAGCTCAGCAGGCGATAGGCGTGGGCGTGCAGGCTCGGCAGAATCGTCCACAGACCCAAACGGTTGCGGTCAAGCGAGTCCTGTGCGCGTGTGCGGTTGTGCGGTGGTGCGTGTGCGGTGAGCGACACGGCGCGTACTGTGTGGCTGTGGCTGTGTGTGTTGTGCGCGCGTACGAAGTGGGCCGACGCGGGCGAGAGCGAGAGGACACGGCCGATGAGGTCAAGCAGGTGCGGAATCGGGACGGGCACCGCGCGCACCGGCTGATTGGCCGGCGGCGCGCCCAGGCAGTGCCTCAGCGCCGTGAACAGCCCGACCAGCCGCCGCTCCAGCACCACGCTCGGCACTGTACATTCCATGACACGTCAGCTGCATACCTGAGCTACAAATACCAATGGAATGTGCATACCAGTGGTCCTCCGCGACGGAAGCTGGAATGCGGGGGGCAGGCCCCGGCGCAGGTTGATGGGCGCGTTCAGGTGGTCCGCTGGGTAGCAGGTGTCGAGGAGGCCGTGGATGGTCGCCATCGCGCTGCCCACGAGCCTGGGCCACTCCTCCACGCCGCTGCACCAGGGCCGCACCGACAGACACTCGGCCGCGGCCTGCCCACTCTCCCGTCAGCGTGTGCGGTGGAGGGTGTGCGGTCGTGTCGTGTCGTGTCGTGTGCGTGTGCGGTGGTGCGTGTACCCTGCGGACGTTGGGGTGGGGAGAGTCGAGAAGGTGGACGCAGGTCTCTTCCACGATGGCGCCCTGCGGCCGGAGGGTGGCGCCCAGCGCCTGAAGGCACGCCATGGCGCCCTCCACCACACCAGCCATGTGGCTGGTGTGGCTCTGCAACACACACAACACACAACACACACCGTGGCGTGAATCGACTGCACCCACAGATTTGCGCTCAGCGAGATCTACGCACCTGCTTGGACTGCGCGGCGATGTGGTTGAACTTGCGCACGAGCTGCTTGATGGCCTTGAGGAGGGTCGAAGGCGCCACCAGCAGCTCGCGCTTGAGCTGCTCGTCGCGGCCCACCACCTGGGCCACCACCCCCAGCGTCTGCGCCGCGCTCGCCACCACCCCCTCCGCCTCCGCTTGCTGCACCACCGCACACCACACATCACCTCATTAGACAACAACGCACCACCGCACACGCACACGCACCACCGCACACACACGACACACGACGACGTACGGTGAAGAGGGCGAGGAGGACTTCGAGTACGCCGCCGCAGGCGGGGGTGGCGGAGGTGAGCAGCCGGAGCACCTTCCGGCGGTAGCGCTCGTCGCCGTCGGCCGCGGGGGAGGCGCCCTCGTGCAGGGCCGCGGTCACCACCTGCCGCAGGGCCTCGGCCGCCGTGTCGCGGGCCTTGGCCGCGGCCGCGGCACGCCGGGACTGCTGCACGGTGGGGGTGGTGGTGACAGCGGCGTCGGTCGAGGCGTCATCGGCCACGGCGGGAGTCGAAGCCGCGGCCGAAGATGAAGATGAAGATGAAGGTACGAGGAGGACGGAGCGGAGGCGATGGAGGAGAGCGAACCAATCGACGGACGGGTCGGAGATGAGCTGGGGCCAGCCCTCGAGCAAACAGGCGAGCCGATTGAATCGGCCCGACGCGTCGACCGCTAGATCTCCGGCGGCGACTTGCCATACATTCGGCCCGTGTAGAAGTGCACCGGAATCCATTTCGCTTTGAATTGAATGAAAGTAAAAATCACTTCAAATCACCTCCAAAATGGGTCCTCAATCGCTCCACGTTCGCGGTTCGATCGGTTCTGCGTTTTTTAGCAGATTAAAAAAGGAAATCGGAATTTATTTGTTTCTCGCGGTCGACAGGAAAACATTTGATTTCGGTTGGATTTGTGATTGTTGGATCGGCGCCGAAAGAGAACGAGGCCGCAACGCTGCCAGCGTAGAAGATGGAGGAAAAGGAGTTGTATCCATATGGCCTCAAGAAATCGGTGCTCAAGGAGCTGGTCAGCGAGCAGGAGATCCCCAAGCGCCTGTACGTCTCCCCCCCAATCACATTCTTTCTCTTCCATCTCTTTTTCTGTTGCGAATTAGCGCCGTTGAGAACGGTGGCCTACGCCCGCACTGGCGTCAGCCATTTCCTTCAATTTACGGTCATTTTCGAGCCGGGCGTGATTTTAATTTTCACCATCTCATCCGCGCGTACCATCATCTGCCATGACCTGGGCTGCAGGAGCGAGATCAGCTTCGGGCTGTTTTCGCCGTCGGAGATGCAGCGCTTGTCGGAGATCCAGGTCGTGAGCCACCTCCTCTTCCAGCTGCCCAAGCGCGAACCCATGCCCTACGGCCCGCTCGACCCTCGCATGGTACACTACACACACAACACACAGTCAGGCACTCATGACCACACGACACACGGCGCGCGCGCGCGCCCACACACACACGCACACACACAACTCACATTTTGCGTGTGTGTGCGTGCGTGTAGGGCGTGTGTAATACCAAGGGCATCTGCTCGACGTGCGGTCAGAAGGTGCAGGAGTGTGCCGGCCACTTTGGTTATATCAAGCTGGCTCTGCCCGGTACGCGATCCTTAATCCATTCACATTGTGTGTGTGTGTCGCGAGTGTCGCGAGTGTCGTGTCGTGCGTGTCGTGCGTGTGTCACTGACATATGCGCCTCTGCTGCAGTGCTGCACGTGGGCTACATGAAGCAGATCCTCACGCTGCTGCAGATGATCTGCAAGTACTGCAGTCGGGTGAAGCTGCCCGACGCCGTGCGCCGCCACTTTCTGCGCGAGATGCGGGCCAAGCCCGACGTGCTCCAGAAGCGCGCCTTCTACAAGGAGGTGGTCGAGCGGGCCAAGAAGATCAAGACCTGCCCCTACTGCGGCTGCGCCAACGGCATGGTGAAGAAGGTGGGCGCGCTCAAGCTCGTCCACGAGCGCTTCCGCGAGAAGCAGCACATCGACCGCCGGCGCCAGTTCCTGGGCGAGTTCGACGAGGCCGTCAAGCTCGACGAGTCGCTGGCGCCGCACCTCAACAAGGCCCAGGACGACCTCAACCCCATCCGCATCATGAACATCTTCTCGCGCATTCCGCCCGAGGTCCGCACCACTCACGCGCAGCCCTCCCTCGTGCGTGACGTCACACCCACCCGCACAGTCATGCTGACGTCAGCAACGTGTATGTGTGTGTGTAGGATTTGGAGTTGATGGATATGAACGGCAAGATCGCCAATCCTACACACTTGGTGCTGCAGCATCTCCTCGTGCCGCCCATTACCATTCGACCGTCCGTTGCCATGGACGCCTCGCAGGGCAGGTACGTCATTTTTGCTCTGACCGCACGCACACACGCTGCACCCACCGCACACGGCACGACACGACACGACACGGACGGCGATCGGCCCGGCTAACGCTGTGACTGGCCATCGTCGTACTGGCCATCGTCGGTGATGATAGTAACGAGGACGACTTGACCATGGGGCTGGGCAAAATTCTGAACATAAACAACGCCCTCGAAGCGGAGCTGGAGAAGGGGAACAACATGCCGCAGATCATGGAGAAGTGGGACGCGCTCCACATCAACGTCGCTTTGTACATCAACTCGGAAACGCCCGGCATCCCGCCCACCATCGTTCCCGCCAAACCCACGCGCGGTACCACCTCCTTCATTCTTGACATTCCTTGTGTGTCGTGTGCGTGTCGTGTCGTGTGTCGTGGTCGTGTCGCGTTGCGCTCGGCTGCTGACAGCCGAGTGGTGTATGAATAGGTCTGTGTCAGCGGTTGAAGGGCAAGAAGGGTCGATTCAGGGGCAACCTGTCGGGCAAGCGTGTGGACTTTTCGGGCCGCACGGTGATCTCGCCCGACCCCAACCTGCGGATCGACGAGGTGGCCCTGCCCGAGCTGCTGGCCAAGGTCATGACCTACCCGGAGCGGGTCAACGCCAAGAACATCGACAAGATGCGCAAGCTCGTCCTCAACGGCACCGACAAGTGGCCCGGCGCCAACGGCATCATCCCACGCGACGGCGGCAAACTGTACGTTCCTTATTTATTTATCTATTTATTATTTATTTGCATGGGAAGATATTTTATTATTAATTATTAATTATCACAATTTGTCGTGCGCGTATTGTGCGCGATTGGCTCACCCGACGTTGTGGATGCGCTGCTGTACAGCTCTCTTAAGTTTGGCGACCGGTCGCGAGCGGCGAATAACCTGCGCATCGGCGACATCGTGGAGCGGCACCTGCTGCACGGCGACGTGGTGCTGTTCAACCGACAGCCGTCGCTCCACAGGATCTCGATCATGTGCCACCGCGTGCGGGTCATGCCCTGGCGCACGTTCCGCTTCAACGAGTGCGTGTGCGGCCCCTACAACGCCGATTTCGACGGTACCGCCAAGCTCAGTGTCACGTACACTGCCGCCCGGAAATGGAGAATTGAATGTGTGTCATGTTGTGTCGTGTGTTGTGTCGTGCGTTGCGTGTCGTGCGTGTCGTGCGATGCAGGTGACGAGATGAACGTGCACGTGCCGCAGACGGAGGAGGCCCGAGCGGAGGCCATGACCCTCATGGCCGTGAACCAGAACCTCATCACACCCAGGAACGGTGAGCCGCTCGTCGCCGCCACACAGGTACGTGCGCTCTCTCACTTTCTCACCCGTTTGATCTACCGCACACGCACACGCACACGCACCACCGTCACCGCACACGCACGCACACGGTTACATGTGTTATCATCACCGCATGAAAAAAACTAACGTCGATGAGGGCCACCCGATTAGGATTTCTTGACGGCGTCGTATCTGGTGACGCGGAAGGACGCCTTCTTCGACCGTGCCGAGTTCTGTCGTCTGTGTTCGTTCTTCGTCGACGCCGACGCCAAGATCGACATCCCTCCGCCCGCCATCGTGAAGCCCATGGAGCTGTGGACCGGTTCGTCGCTTTCGTTCTTTTGGCTACTCCTCGCTTTCGTTTATTATTCTAAATTATATTATCGTTTTAATCGTTGACATACTTAATTTATTTATTTCCTATTATCAGGAAAGCAATTGTTCTACATTTTGCTGCGACCAAACAAAAACGTGGACGTGTGCCTGTCGATGGAGGTCAAGGGCCGCGAGTACACGGGCAAGGGCAGCTACGAGCCGCTCTACATGTGCCGCAAGGACGGCTACGTGGTGTTCCACCAGAGCGAGCTCCTGTGCGGCATCATGGACAAGAAGACCCTCGGCGGCGGCAGCAAGGAGAACATCTTCCACGTGCTCATGCGCGACTACAGCACCATCGTGGCTGCCGACCGCATGTCTCGCCTGGCCAAGTTCTGCGCTCGCTGGCTCGCGTACGCCAAATACCTTCATTCCTTTCATTCCGCACACACACACCACACACGCGCGAAGACTCATATCAGTTTTCGTGTATATACAGGGACTGGGGATTCTCGATCGGCATTTCCGACGTCATGCCCTCGGACAAGCTGAAGCGCGAGAAGGACGAACTCATCCAAACCGCCTACGCCGAGTGCCGGACCCTCATTTCCGAATACAAGAGGTGCGCGTTTGGTGCGCGTTCGTTTTATTTATTAATTACTATTTTCGGTCATTTTAATCATTTATTTTAATTTATTTGATGATAATTGATTTAAAAAAACAAAATGTGGTGTCGCGCAACAGTGGCAAGCTGCAGCCGCAGCCGGGATGCAACGTGGAGCAGACGCTGGAGGCGCAGCTCAACAAGATCCTGTCGGACGTGCGAGAGGCGTGCGGCACGGCCTGCATCAACGAACTCCACCCGCTCAACGCGCCCCTCATCATGGCCCTCTGCGGTACTTGACCCCCCCCTCCGACACACCACACGCCGCCAATGGCTCACGACACGACACACGACACGACACACGACACGCAACACAGGTTCGAAGGGTTCGAACATCAACATTTCGCAGATGATCGCGTGCGTGGGCCAGCAGACGGTGAGCGGCAGTCGCGTGCCGGAGGGCTTCATCCACCGCACACTGCCCCACTTTGGCGTCAACGCGCGCGACCCCGAGGCCAAGGGCTTCGTCAAGAACTCCTTCTTCACCGGTACGCCTGCCGCACGACACTCACCGCACACGCACACGCACACACCGCACGACACTCACCGCGCACACATGGCACGCGTCTCACATTCCTGGAATATTTGTGTGGTTGGCTCGGTGCGCAGGCTTGACGGGCACGGAGTTCTTCTTCCACACGATGGGAGGCCGCGAGGGTCTGGTCGACACTGCCGTGAAGACCGCCGAGACCGGTTACATGCAGCGGTACGCCATAATGCTCGGCCGCCCGTGCGTGCACGCGTGTGTCGTGTGTGTGTCGTGTTGCGCTGATGCTCAACCAACCCGCGCGTGCGTCGTTTGTTTGGTGAACGGGCGCAGACGTCTGATGAAGGCGCTGGAGGACCTCGCGGTGCAGTACGACGACACGGTGCGAAACTGCAGCGGCGGTATCGTCCAGTTCGTCTACGGCGACGACGGCCTCGATCCCACCGGCATGGAGGGACGCGACAAGCCCGTCGACTTTAGCCGAGTACGCCACCGCACGACACTCACACCGCACTCGCCGCACGACACGACACGCACCGTAATGACACACGCTGTGTGTGCGCGCGCGCGCAGGTGGCGATGCACATCAAGGCGATGCTGCCGGCCAACGGCGAGCGGGGCCTGACGCCGTGGGAGATGACGCAGCGCGTGGACAAGGCGCTCAACTCGCCCATGTTCCGGGGCGGGATCACGCAGGGCGTGCGCGACAAGGCCTGCTCGGCGCTCTTCATCGACGACATCCGCCGCTACCTGCTCGGCGGCCTCCTGCCCCAGCGCGACGCCGACCCGCCCAAGTACTTCAAGGGCTGCCTCGACGCCCTCGTCGCCACACGGTACACGACACGACACGACACGCAACACAACACAACACAACACGACCAACGACACGACACGACACAACACGCGCTGACATGACGTACACAGGAAACGCTTTGGGCTGGACGCGTGCGAGAAGACGCAGGAGCCGAACCCGGAGCGGGAGGAGGAGAACTGTGCGCGGGTGTGGTACGAGTCGATGAACTGCGTCGAGCGAGCGCCGGCGGACGAGAAGGAGAAGGACCGCGCGGCGCGCGAGCGCGCACTGGCCGACCGCCAGCGCGAGAAGGCCACGCTGCTGGCCGAGCGCGGCATCGACTTTACCCTCGCATTCCCTGAATTCTTTGCCGCGCTGCCGGCCGACGTCCGCGCCCAGCGCCGCATCGCACACACCAAGGCCGTCGACGGGTACACTCACCAACCGCACACCACACTCACCGCACACGCTCACCAACCGCACACGCACACGCGCACGACACGACACGACACGCACAGCGTGTTGAGCTGGACGGCGAGGCA
>NW_004457437.1:42385-53090 GCF_000313135.1 Acanthamoeba castellanii str. Neff
AATTCCGACGGTGTCGAGGGCGGTGATCAACAAGAAGGGCTCGGGTGCGGACGCGCGGTACAACCTGCTGGTGGAGGGCTACAACCTCCTCTCCGTGATGGCCACCCCGGGCGTGGTCGGCTCCCGAACCACCTCCAACCACATCATCGAAGTCATGACCGTACGACATACACCACATACACGCACACACGCACACACGTCAGACACACAACCGCACACACACACGCACACACACCGCGCGCGCGCGCGCACACACACACACACACACACACTATGCAGCTTATTGACGAGCAATGGTGTGGTTGGGTGGGCAGACGCTGGGCATTGAAGCCGCGCGCGTGACGATCATGAACGAAATCCAGTACACCATGAAGGAGCACGGCATGAACATCGACACGCGCCACGTCATGCTTCTCGCCGATCTCATGTGCTTCCGAGTACGCTCTTCCCTTTCTTCAAAACACGACTCACAACACGACACGACACGACACACACGACACACACGACACACGACACACGACACACGACACTCATCATCGCACACAACACGACACACGACACGTGTAGGGTGAGATTCTGGGTATCACGCGGCACGGTATCGACAAGATGAACGACAGCGTGATGATGTTGGCCTCCTTCGAAAAGACCACCGACCACCTCTTCAACGCCTCCTTCCACGCTCGCCAGGACACCATCACCGGCGTACGCATTCCTCCCGCGCGTTGCGTGTGCGTGTGCGGTGGTGCGTGCGTGCGGTGGCGTGTGCGGTTTGTCTGACCTGGCTGGGTGCGCACACACAGGTGAGCGAGAGCATCATCATGGGCATTCCGATCGCGGTGGGCACGGGCCTGTTCAAGCTGCTCCGAAAAACGCCCTCGCTCGACAAGGAGCCCAAGCGGGGCCTCCTCCTCGACTCCCTCACCGACTCCTCGGCCAGCCCCTCCTTCACCCTCGACATCGCCTCGGCCCTCGCCGCCACCTCCTCCCCTATCTCTTAAGGTGGCTGGCCACGTAGGCTAAAACAGAAAAGAGGAATGCTTGGAATGCACTACAGGAGACGCGCACGAACGAGGGTGTGCCAGCCCAGCTCCTGCTCCAGCTGCCTGAAGGTGGCCTCGTCCACGTCCTGCCCGTGCACCCGTGTAAGGACTTGCATAGCGACACGACACGCACACGCACACGCACACGACACGACACGCACGCACACGACACTCGTGTGCAGGGAGAGGTGATGATGGCGCTAAAGGTGGTACCTTCCAGTAGTCTTCCTTGACGTAGCGGTGCTGCTTGTAGTCATCGATCTTCCAGGGGAAGATGTGGTCCTTCGTCATCTCGACCACCTCGAACCCCTCCAGCAGGCGACGCACGTCATCGAACGTGTAGGTGTACGTCACGGGGCAACCTGTATAGTACAGGCCACATATATACATATATATATACACACATATATGCATGGCACATCATGAGTGACTAAACATGTTGGTTGAACCAGACGCGGCCATGCCTTGCAGGTGTGTATGTACCGGTCTGGGCCTCGGAGTACTTGGCGATGAGTTGGTCCATCTTGGAGAAGTCCCACTCGCCGGTCTCCTTCATGAGGAAGAACAGCTTGAAGCTCACCTTTGAGTAGAGCATCACTCTGTTGCGAAGTTGTTGGCCACCAAGTTGGAGACACACAACGCAACAGGCAGCGGCCGAATTGATGGCGCACACACATGCACGCACCTCAGCTCTCCGCCGGGCTTCAAGAGTCGACGGATCTGCTGGATGGCCTTCTCCGGGTGCGGCGTGTGGTGAATCACGCCGAACGACCACACCAAGTCGAACAGCGGCGTTCCCTCGGGCAGCACCTAGGTGTTTCCGTAATATATCATGACATATAAGTCACGATATATAACATGTTATGGATATATATAAGAGATATAAAGAGATAGAGGTCAGACCTGATCGAGCTCTTCGGCGTTGGCCTGGTGGAAGTCGGCGTGGAGGCGTAGAGCTCGAACCGCTGGCGGGCGAGGTCGAGGCTGGTCTGGGAGAGCTCGACCACCGTCAGCTCGGCCCCGTGGCGCGCAAAGTTGATGCTCTCCGTACCCAGCCCGCACCCCAGCTCAAGCACCCTTCACCCCACGCACGCGTCAGATGACAACATCAGATTTCACACCATCAGATTTGATCAAACATCTTTACAAATGGATCAAATCGAGTAATGTATGAATGAAGAGAGGGGATCGAACCGTTTGCCCTTCCAGTCGGGAAAGGAGGCGAAGCCGGGGATGTGGGGCTCGACGAAGTACTTGCGGCGCTCGACTTCGTCAAAGTAGAGGCGGGTGCCGCGGTCGGCGGTGGAGTGGAAGAGGTTGCAGGGCCGTCTGTCCCAGTACTCCTGCACCTTCTCGATGGGCACCTGCCCAAAGTCTGCGGCTCCTTCCTCGTGCGGCTTGAACTCGTCCATGTGGCAACAGATAAATGATAGATAAAACAGATAATAACAATAAAAGATCAAAAATAAAATAAATGTTGGCGCAAGAGACACGCCAGGCCAAGAAAGGGGCGGAATGGTTAAGGTGGCTGTGTGCGTGTGCGGTCATACCGAGGGAGAAGCAACACAACGAGCGGGCAAGATCAAATAAAAAGAAGAAATGGCAGCACAGCAACAGGGAGTGATTGGCGCGAAGGATCTGGCGAACCTGAAGGAGCAGCTGGAGCGCATGCCGCGCGACAAGGACCGCCTTCGCCTCATCACCGCCGCTGCCGAGGGCCACAGCTTCACCTGCGTTCGTGCCCCCCTTAACCACACCATTTAATTTAGGATTATAGTTATTTATATTTATTATAATCGTTCATTTATTTGTTCATTTTTTATGTGTGCAGGCGCAAGTGGCCGAGCTGGTGGAGGTGCAGCACTTCGGGGAGGCCAAGACGATGACGGGCGTGCTGTGCCACCCGAAGCTGGTCGACCCGGACAACTTCGAGTCCGTCGTCGTGGCCGCCTACCCCTACGACGAGGACAAGACCGAAGTCCGCTCCGCCCTGGGCCTCTGATGTCACTCCATTCCGTCCTCTAGTCTGAATTTATTTTCTATTTATTTATATTTTTGGCTTGTTATTTGTTTCATATTTATTATTATTATTTTTATTTATTTTTATTGGTTCCCTGCGCTATATACAACCGTCGGGCGGCTCGACGTGGGTCAGGGCGCGCTCACTTGGCGCTGATGTCGGAGGCGAGCGTGGCGTCGTGGGTGGCCAGCAGCAGCACCGCGTTGATGACGTCCGTCAGCGTGATCACCGCCATCGGCTCCTCGTCTGCGCGTAACACCCCTGTCAGTAAGACGAGGACCACATTTGTGAGACGACGACGACGAACCTCTGTTGACCACGTAGATGCGGTGGACGCCGGCGTTGGCCAGCTTGTCGATCACTTCCATCTGTACGACACACACACCACCGCACGACACGACACGACACACGCGGTTGGTTCCATGGAGCAAGGGGAGGAGTGGGAGGAGTGGGGGAGGGAGGACCAGGGTGGCGGTGGGCGGGCAGGTGATGAGCGGGCGGCGGGGCACGCGCTGGAGGAAGTGTTCGACGGTCATGAAGAGGTTGTCCAGGTTGCGTTCGACCACGTACTGCAGGTCGCTCACGCTGATGTTGGCCACCAGCTTGCCCACGTGATCCACCACTGCCACGACACACACGTCAGCGAACGCGTGTCTTGCGTGTGCGTGTGCGTGTGTGCGTGTGTGTGCGTGTGTGTGGTGTGTACCGCTGACGCCGTTGAGGTTGGACTGGTCGAGGAGACGCAGGACGTCGGCCATCATGGTGTCCTTCATGACGTTGCACACCTGCCGCAGCTTGCTGAACCGCGGGTCTGTTTGCTCCTTCTGTGGTGTGATGCATGAGATGATGATGATGATGATGATGATGAAGCAAGTGAAGAGGAAGAAGAGGAAGAGTAGAACGAAGAAGAATGCAAAGAAGAGCGAAGCAAACGCACCTCAACCACGTTCTGGATGGTGATGTTGCTAAAGGCCGGGCTGAGCTGCTTGTGGTGGCGCGACAGCCAACGGACCACGTCGAGCTGGGAGACGATCGTGAGTATGCGCTCCCCCTGGTCGTCCTTGGCCACCACCGGCCTGCGCCTCACCCCCTGCTGGCCAAACCCTGCAGCCTTTCATCAGCCAATGACAGATATGTGGAAATAAAAATGTAGAGGGCCTTCAAAGAAACAAGTGGCCTATGGGGCGTAGGAGTACCGGCGAGGACAGAAAGGAGGGAGGCATCTTCGACAATGGGCAGCAGGGGGTGGTTCTTGGCGATGTCCCGAGCGGACTGTTCGGACAACAACATCCCCAACTGCGTAGAATGGCAAAGATTCAGTTGGTTCGATGAATCTTCAAAGATGAAGATGAAGTAACCCTAGCTGGCGAGGAGGGAGGGTGTTGACTAAGCACCTTGTCGCCTTCATCGAAGAATTGGATGACGTAGTGCACGAAGTCGCGCCAGTCAAGCAGACCCACCCACTGCTTGACCTTCCTCCTGCCGCCCAGCCCGCTCTCGATCTCTACTTCGTCGTAGACGGGGGCGGCATGGATGCCGTACTCAACGAGACGATTGAAGCTGGTGTGCAGGTCGTCCTTGGCCGCCAGCGAGATCAGTGGCCGTTCGTGAATCTCAATCATGTCCCTCAAGGCGGTGCCTCAATGAGGGTTTTGACCGCCTCCAGCTGGGTGCCCGTGGGGGTGGTGGGTATGGCCTTGGTGTGCCAGGCGCCCAGGCCAGGCATGGACACCCCATAGTCTTCAAGCCTTGACTCTACGTTTCCCATAGCTTCTTCTTCTTCTTCTACAACCTACTTGATGGTTAGGGTGAGTGGTTGCGTTTCTGTTTGATGGTGGTTGCAGGCAGGACCTGATACCTCTACCTGGTGCTTGTGGTGAGATGGAGCAGCTGGAGCACTCAAGATGGGCTGAATCACAGAGGGCTTAGGTTGGCTGGTGGCGTGAAGAGTTTGACGCTCGTTTGTGGAGAAGTCGCCGAGAGGTGGCACAGGCCAAAAAAGTGACCGCCTTCGCCAGGCGCCTGTCAGTGATTTGACGCAAAACACGAAGGAAATCCTCGGTAGCTTAGTTGGTAGAGCGCACGGCTGTTAACCGTGAGGTCGCAGGTTCGAACCCTGCCCGGGGAGCTTTCCCTTTTGCACCACTAGGTGTGTGGGCTGTGGTAGGATGCACTGTAACCTGGTTGGTTGGTTATTGTCGACGGAAAGGACCCGCAAAGCGGGGCTAGAGGCAATGACCTCCCTTTCCACGTCGTTGGTGGCGAGGCGGCGCCTATGCGCCGGCCTCCACTAGGGATTTGGCGCTATCGTGCGCCGTCTTCCAGGCGTTACTGTCCACGAGGGTTTTACATCGGGCCAGCCAGATAGAGTGTGCACCTTTGGCGATGGTAACAGCAATGTTTCGAATGAGGGTGCCCTTATCAGGGATACCATAATAGTCAAGCGCGTTGCGTAGCGCGCTGGGGACGTAACCAAGGGTGCCCATATCCGGAGCATACTGACGAAGCTCTTCGAAGGGGGCATATGCGCAGGGGGCGGTGCCGAGTGTAGCGTTGCCAGCGTGAAACCACAGGGGAATATCAGTGGCGACGGGGTCAGCAGTAGTTGCAGCGGCGAGTATGAGGCTTTGTACCTGTTGGGCCGTGCGGGTAGCTATGTCCACGTTAGCCGGGCAGTTAGCTGAGAAGGGGTGCATGTTCGTTTCCTTGTCCACCCCGCAAGCGGGGCACAACTGGCCCTGGTCGACCAGTTGCCTGGCAAGCCACTTGACCTTTCTATTAGTGTCAGCGGCAGCAGCCGCGGGAGCCGGGATGGGGGTAGGTCCTCCCGGCGCGCGGCGCCAGTAGAAGTGGTGGCGCACGGCCCGCACGGGTAAGGCACCATATCTAGCCTTGTGGGAGCCCTTGCCGTAGTACACCGCGCCGGCAGCCGACTCGCCGACGCACTGTTAGGGTGCGGGTGGGATGATGAAAATGGAGGTCCACCAGTTCCTCTGCCGAGATGGAAAATCGGTTGACCTCCCTCAGGCGCGCCTCGGCTACCTCAACCGGACCGGCCCGACTGGGCGTGGCGAGAGTGGCCGAGGACGCGATCAGGTGGTATTCCTGGGCAGTGAGGGCGATGCCCAGCGTGTGGGTGATGTGGGGTAGCGGGAGTAGCACGCCATTGCGAAAGATGTCCGACCATCTGTGCAGGCCTTTAGCGACGAGGGAGTGCGCGAGTGATGGGTCCTGCACATGGTGCCCCACCCAATCTAAATCACGCCACCTAGGCCATGCTTGCCACCCTTGTGTCTTCAGGGCAGAGACCCAGCGCGCTACGGCTGTTTCATTGGTGACAACGCGTGGTTCCACGTGGCAGCAGTGGTGAGGGCGCTCAGTGAAATTGACGTCATTTCCTGCAGTGTGCACGCACAGGTGATGGCGGTTTGTAAGTCGTTGTCAGCGTTGGATGGGATCCCCATGGAGCCTTTTAGCGTCTGCAGGACCATGGTTTGGACATTCTCCAGCCAGTCGTATGCGTACGGAATGACGCACATACCGTATGCAACGTGGGCGTTGAGGACCATGTTGGTGAGATATATCTGATTGTCCATGGTGAGTCGACGATTACGCTCCAGGTTGAGGTGGGCGATGACCTTTTTACGCATGTAAACTGTGTGGTCGCTCCACTGCAGGTGAAGGTTAACCCACACTCCCATATATTTGTAGGATTTAGAATTGGGGAGGTATACTATGTCCATGTGGCTGGGGGAACCATTCACCACTGGGACCTGTAAAGAAGCACACACGCTGGCTTGGGTCGACGTGTATGTGGACTTGGTGGGATTGAACTCCAAACCAGTCCATTTGGAAAATTGGAGCAGTTGGGAGAATATTACAGTCATGTTGGAGGCACGGTTGGCGAGGAGCATGAGGTTGTTGCAGTATGCAATGATGGGAGTACAGAGGTTGTTGGTGAAGTGGTACCCACTGGGCCTGGTGGCAACCCAGTTGAGCATTGGGTTGATGGTGATGATGAACAAGGGAGGGGAGAGTGTGTCCCCTTGGTGCACCCCCTGTGAGATGGGGAATGGTGTGCCAGCCTCACCATTGATGAACACATCAGAATGTCCACCCTCATAGAGCCTGTGAATGAGTTGCATAAAGTGAGGGCCTACGCCATAATATTCCAGTGCCTGGAATATGGCATCATGGGTGATTGAATCAAACGCCTTTTTACAATCAATGTACACAAGGTGCAGCTCAGTACTGCATAGGCTGGAGTCCTCAAGCACATCAACCACCACTCTAAGGGCCAATTGGGCAGACATGCCAGGACAGAAACCCATTTGGTAGTGCAAGAGGATGTGTTCACCAGCCACCAACAATAGGTGGTTGGTGATGATTTTAGTGTAGACTTTATAGACTACTTGCAGCAGTGAGATAGGGCAATAGTTTCCAGGATCTGCCAGTGAACTGGGCTTGGGCAGTAGGATGATGTGGCCTTCCAGCCAGCTGGCTGGAAGTGGGGCCTGAGTGGTAATAAGCTCACTCATGAGTTCCTGGATCTGGTCCTTCTTGACTGGTGGCAGGCTCTGGAGAACTTGAGTGTCCAGGCTGTCAGTGCCAGGAGCCCCTTGTTTGGCACTATTAAGCGCCTCTTTGAATTCTTTCACAGTGAGGCTCCTGATGGTGGTGGGAGGAAGGGGAGTGCAACACATGTGGAACCATGGGTGATGCCTGTTGTATTTACTGGTTGGAGAGTATTGCTCCACCCAGAACTTGGAGAAGGCCTTGATGATGGATGCAGGGTTGTGATAGGTGACCCTGATTCCATCTTCAATGATAGTGGCAGCCTCAATACACTTAGGGGAACTGCAGTTGGAGAGACAACGCCAGAACATAGACAGTGCCATTGGAGTGTTGAGGGGTTCATAGAGGAGGAGGCAGCCAATGCAATCTTGGTCCCTGGAGTGAAGCAGAGTTTCCAGGCGCGCACACAAGAGCTTTGACCTGCACTGGACCTGGGACAGGTACATGAGCATCTCAACATGTGACCATCAAGGGGGCAGGGGGCAGCAGGCCCACTCAGGTGTGGCAGCAAGTTTGTGCATAGCTGTGGTGGTTGTTATTGGCGCATTGTCCATCATGCTCATCTTGACATAGTGTGTGGCCTTGATGGCCTTGTGGGAAAACCTACAGGTGAGACCCACCTCCTCACCATCTTTGTGGTGGGCAAGGGGCATAAGGGCAGAGGCGGCCACCTTGTGTACTCTGGTGAGAACATCATTGTCAGGGGTGTCTGGCATAGGTGAAAGGGCAGCAGAGAACTTGGCAGTGACGTCTGGGAGATGGAGGTGGTGTGTGGCGAATTTTCTGGTGGCTGGCAAGGCTTCAGCGACAGGGGACAACTCCACTCCCACCCATACAGCCACAGCCACAGGAGAGTGGTCCACTCCAGTGGCAACATTGTTGAGCACATCCACATCAAGGACCATGACCCTGCAAGGCGTAAGGATGAGGTCAATGCGTTTGCAGACTATGGCAGGACAGTGGAACAGGGCTCATAGGGCAGGGCTAGAGTTCAGGAAGCTGGTGCTGTTGGACTGGTTGAGGAAATGCATCATGTGCGCAGTGCACTCACAGTTGATTGCCTCTAAGGGTGATAGCAGTCTGACCAGTGTGGCTTTTTCAAGCTTGTGCCAGCTGAACTTGACAGTGTCTGCATGTGCAACCCAGAAAGAGTCATCAAGACAGCTCCCAGCACAGATGAGGGTATTGAGCTCAGGACATGGGCAGAAATTAGTGGCGTTAAGGTGCACACATCACAACACAACCATCAGTTAACAATCAATGACAAACTCACTTTGTAACTTTGATCATGTGTCAAGGCTTTTTGGAGTGAGGCTATTCTGAAAGTGTTTAGGATGAAACAACAGGCAATGCACTTTATGTTGCCCCACATCATTGGCCTCAATGTGACCTAGTTCATGCAGGAGAATCTCCTCACAGTGCTTAGGAGCATCAATGAGACCCTCCTCAACGCCTCCAATGAGAACAAGAAGGCCATCGCCACCAAGTGGCCTGCAGGATCACAGGATTGCTGCTTCTTGTGTACCTGGATATAGCAGGCCACTGAGGGCGCCACCAGAATGGCCAAACCACCTGCAGTGTAGGTTTGGGAGCTGTTGATAGTCATCTTTTTAGAGTCGAATTGTGTCTGCAAGATGTGTCCTTCTCAAAGTTGGTGATTGAGTTTGGAGAGTTGCAGTTTGTTTGGCGTGGAGGGTGGGTGTAGGGGAATTGAAGTGGATGTTATTGGTGAGCTGGTGATGGATGTGGTCCTCCATATCCACATCAGTGTCATGTGAAGGCCTGTTTCCTGAACTAGCACAATGTGCCACCTGTGCTTTGACATGAGCTGATTGACCATGTCCAAATGAGTTGGTGAACAGGTGATGTTGATGGAGACGAGGTTAAGGACACCACCAGTGACTGTGATGGACAAGATGGTGTCTCCAGTGGTGCTGTCCAGGTAAGTGCAGGTGGCCTCTACCCCCAGGGGGAAGAGACCAATACAGCGAGTAGTAGCAAGAGGGGTTGTGGGGAGGTGATTGTGCAGGGTTGAATACAATACATATGGCATTTGTGGGCAGGGTGGCTGAGGAACCAGAGTGGGGGATGACCAACCTTGGTCCACAGGGGGTACATAAGGTGGCATCTATTTGTCAGGGGGTATTTGGTGTGAGGTGCATCATTGTTGGTGGCATTAGCAGCCAGGGCTCTGGGGATAAGAAAGAAGAAGAAGCCAAGAAGGAGGAGCACTTTACTAAGGGGTGAGCAATGCTGTTCACAAGAGGGGGTTGGGTGGGGCAGGAAGGTAAGTTAGATGATGGGGCTGAAGCCCACAGCCACAGCTTCAGCCCGCTGGGCGTATTCAGCAATGGCAGAGTCATTGTGGGCCTTCTGTTCAGCTTGGTGAAGCTGTCTGGCTTGAGTCTCAGTAGATCTATTGGCACGCTTGCATTGATCAGCAGCACAGGCCTTGACTTTGGCCTCCCATTCCTCCACTGACTTGGCTTGGACCACAGAGATGACCTTACCATTGAAATGTTTGGTGCCTGTATGTGAAGGTCATGGTTGAGGGGAATGTGAGGATTAGATGGAGGAGGTGGTGGAGGGTGGGGTGAACCGCTGAGCATGAGGGCCTTACAGAGGCCACTGGCAGACACAAATTCAATGAGCATCCATGGGGCATATCTGCTGTCCAGCAGCTTGCTGAAGTGGGAGTTGAGCACCACGCCACACTTAGTAGCAAAGAAGCCAACTATGGCAGTGCAGGAGGAGGTGGCAGCCAGGTTCTGCACATAGACTCAATGTCCAGTGCTGGAGCCAAAGACATTGAGCCAGGGCCTACCATGAGTTCCTTGCCCAGGACAAGCATGGAGTGGAGGGTGCAGACAGCTTCAGGTGGGGGGGAAGGGCAAAATGAGGTAGGATTGCACTGATCTGGCGAGGTGAGTGGAATTGTAGGGGGCAGGGAAACAAAGACCATGGAAGGTTGAGGCTGATGGGTAATGGCTGTCAGTAGCCAGGGAGGATGGAGAGATGCAAGTTAAAAGGATGAAATGTTTGATAATGGTGATGAATTGAAAGAGGGCAT
>NW_004457437.1:53111-54912 GCF_000313135.1 Acanthamoeba castellanii str. Neff
CATCCTTCTTTTCTGATGCACTGTAACCTGTTTGCCTCATGTTTGACATTCTTTTGTTCTTCTGGGCCACCACTAGGGGTTACTTCTGTGTGTTTGTTTTTTTTTTTAAGGGCTAGCCATACAATAGGCAACCATGCCACTAGGGACTGACTACCAGTTTGCCAACAAAAGCTTCATTGCTGGGCAGCAGCATCAAGACAATCCTTAAACTTCAGGTACAGGTTCACCAGGTTGTAAGCAACATTTTCTTCTTGTTCAGCCACCAGTTTGTCACAGGATTGCTCCACAAGACAGCAGAGAATTTTGGCCCTGCCTACTCTTCCACTCAGTGCGGTCAAAGAAAAAGAAAGCTCCCCGGGCAGGGTTCGAACCTGCGACCTCACGGTTAACAGCCGTGCGCTCTACCAACTAAGCTACCGAGGATGACCTACCCTCACCCTCCTGAAAACTCATACTCTGTTCTTTTCGTTCAAGACCCCTGATCTTGCTTTCGTTTGGATCGTCACTCTGTTGGCCTTGTATGTTATGCAACTACAGTGGTATTGCCCTGCCTGATATATATATCTTTAGGCCTGTGATCGTTGCCAGGCAGCGGAAATGGTGCATAGTTTGGATTTCTGGTACGCGTAAGCCGAGCGTAGAGTTTATGCTAACACAACAAGCAAACACTCGATCGGTGCTGCTCCTGTTCGCCAACCTACGCCCAGGCCACGACGCTGTCGTAACTGTTGTATTTCACCACCACGTGCCCGCAGCTCTACGCGCACTCTACACCACCCTGCCAACGTTCCAAACATCCTCACCAAATCACCAATTGAGAAGATGCGAAGGTGCGCCACTGCGTCTGGACTCCGGGGCTTGCGATCTCTCCCTCGCCATGAGAGCGGTACGACACCCGACCACTGAATCACTGCATCTCGCTTTTATGCCGCGGTCTTCCCTTTGCGTTAATATTAATCCGATTTAATCGCACAGGCTCATTTCTGTTGCGACATGCCAGCACGGACACACCGAAACCGTACAGCCCCTCCTCCCCAATCCAAGCTTTTTCAATTTGTAATAATTATTTATTCATTTCTTTATTTTTAATTGTTCGATTTCGATTTTTATTTAGTTATTTATTTATGTGTTCTACGGTGACGTGGGGCCATATCGTCGTGCCAGGCCGACGGCGGTGGTGATGATGAACCTGGGTGGCCCGGAGACCCTCAGCGACGTCCGACCCTTCCTACAGCGCCTCTTTTCTGACCAGTACGCCATCTTCTTCTTCTACTTCTTCTACTTCTTCTACTTCTACTTCTTCTACTTCTTCCTTCCTCTCGTTGTGGCAGCTGACGACGCGTGTCTGCCACGCGGTGATCGCCGCACGTGCGTGTGCGGTGTCTGCCACGCGTGCGTGTGTGTTGTGTGTTGTGTGTTTTGTAGGGAAATCGTGCAGATGCCCTTCCCTCAAAAGTTTCAGGAGAACGTCGTAGGTCCCTGGATCGCCAAACGAAGGCACGTCGCACACGACACGACACGCGCACGACACGACACGCACACGACACGCACACACGACACGAACACGACCAACGACACGCACACGACGCCATCGTCTGATTGGGGGGGAGCAGGTCGCCGCGGATTGAGAAGCAGTACGCGGAGATCGGGGGCGGGTCGCCCATTCGCAAGTGGACCGAAGCGCAGGCCCGCCAGATGGAGAAGCTCCTCGACCAGTCCTCCCCCGCCACCGCGCCCACAAAGGTACGACCCGCCGCCTCTTTGTCCACCCCCCCCCCCAACATGTATGTGTGTCGTGCGT
>NW_004457437.1:55274-57616 GCF_000313135.1 Acanthamoeba castellanii str. Neff
CCCAGCGCCGCATCGCACACACCAAGGCCGTCGACGGGTACGCTCACCAACCGCACACCACACTCACCGCACACGCTCACCAACCGCACACGCACACGCGCACGACACGACACGACACGCACAGCGTGTTGAGCTGGACGGCGAGGCAGCTCGACGCGTTCCTGTCGCTGTGCCGCGACAAGTTCAAGCGCGCCGAGATCGAGCCCGGCACCGCCGTCGGCGCCCTGGGCGCGCAGAGCATCGGCGAGCCCGGCACGCAGATGACCCTCAAGACCTTCCACTTTGCCGGCGTGGCGTCGATGAACATCACCCTCGGCGTGCCGCGCATCAAGGAGATCATCAACGCCTCGAAGAACATCTCGACGCCCATCATCACCGCCATCCTCTCCCAGGACTCGGACGAAAAGTTTGCCCGCATCGTCAAGGGCCGCATCGAAAAGACCACCCTGGGCGAGGTACCCGCGCGTGCGGTCGAGCGTGTGCGGTGTGCGCGGTCGTGCGTGTGTGCGGTTGTGTGTGTGTGCGTGTGTGTGCGGAAAGAGGCTGAGCGTGTGTGGCAGGTGTCGGAGTACATTAAGGAGGTGTACAACCCGGGCGGATGCTATATTTCGGTGAAGCTGGACAAGGACGCCATTCGTGCGCTGCAGCTGGAGATCAACTCGGCGTCCGTCATGCGCGCCATCCTCAACAGCCCGCGCACCAAGATCAAGGCCGAGGTATGCACGACACACGACACACGACACACGACACACGACACACGACACACGACACACGACACACGACACACGACACACGACACACGACACACGACACACGACACACGACACACGACACACGACACACGACACACGACACACGACACACGACACACGACACACGACACACGACACACGACACACGACACACGACACACGACACACGACACACGACACACGACACACGACACACGACACACGACACACGACACACGACACATACTCATCTATGATCTACATAGCACGTGTCGACGAGCGGCGAGTGGAAGCTGCGTGTGATGCCCATCGAGCGCTCGCGCGAGCAGATGTACTTCTCGCTCCAGACCGTCAAGAACCTCCTCCCCAGCGTACTCATTCGGGTTCGTATTTATTTATTATCTGATATTTATTTATTCTTATTTAAAATAAGTGATAAATGAATAACAAAATAATAATGTGCTATTATTATTTTTGGAATGCAGGGAATTCCGACGGTGTCGAGGGCGGTGATCAACAAGAAGGGCTCGGGTGCGGACGCGCGGTACAACCTGCTGGTGGAGGGCTACAACCTCCTCTCCGTGATGGCCACCCCGGGCGTGGTCGGCTCCCGAACCACCTCCAACCACATCATCGAAGTCATGACCGTACGACACACACCACATACACACACACGCACGCACACACACACACACACACGCACGCACGCACACGCTATACCGCTTATTGACGTGCAATGGTGTGGTTGGGTGGGTGGTCTGTCAGACGCTGGGCATTGAAGCCGCGCGCGTGACGATCATGAACGAAATCCAGTACACCATGAAGGAGCACGGCATGAACATCGACACGCGCCACGTCATGCTTCTCGCCGATCTCATGTGCTTCCGAGTACGCTCTTCCCTTTCTTCAAAACACGACACACAACACGACACGACACACACGACACACGACACTCATCATCGCACACGACACACGACACGTGTAGGGTGAGATTCTGGGTATCACGCGGCACGGTATCGACAAGATGAACGACAGCGTGATGATGTTGGCCTCCTTCGAAAAGACCACTGACCACCTCTTCAACGCCTCCTTCCACGCTCGCCAGGACACCATCACCGGCGTACGCATTCCTCCCGCGCGTTGCGTGTGCGGTGGTGCGTGCGTGCGGTGGCGTTTGCGTGTTTGTCTGACCTGGCTGGGCGGTGTGCGTGTGCGGTGGTGCGTGTGCGTGTGCGGTTTGTCTGACCTGGCTGGGCGCGCACACACAGGTCAGCGAGAGCATCATCATGGGCATTCCGATCGCGGTGGGCACGGGCCTGTTCAAGCTGCTCCGAAAAACGCCCTCGCTCGACAAGGAGCCCAAGCGGGGCCTCCTCCTCGACTCCCTCACCGACTCCTCGGCCAGCCCCTCCTTCACCCTCGACATCGCCTCGGCCCTCGCGGCCACCTCCCCTATCTCTTAAGGTGGCTGGCCACGTAGGCTAAAACAGAAAAGAGGAATGCTTGGAATGCACTACAGGAGACGCGCACGAACGAGGGTGTGCCAGCCCAGCTCCTGCTCCAGCTGCCTGAAGGTGGCCTCGTCCACGTCCTGCCCGTGCACCCGTGTAA
>NW_004457437.1:57767-62487 GCF_000313135.1 Acanthamoeba castellanii str. Neff
ACATGACACACACCGCACACGCGCACACACCGCACACACGCGCGGCTGATGGGTGATGAATGATGACCCCAGGACGAGCCTCGAGACCAAGTTCACGAGCGCAACGGACCGCGAGAAGTGCATCATCGTGTTCTCGGCCCACTCGCTGCCGCACAAGGTGATCGACAGGGGTGACGCCTACCCGCAGGAGGTGGGCGCCACGGTGCACAAGGTGATGGAACTCCTGGTCGACCCGGCCGGCCTGGCCACGTCGCCCGAGGGCCGGACCCAGGCGCCCGTGCGCAACCGGTACCTCCTCTCCTACCAGTCCCAGGTGGGACCCGTCGCTTGGCTCGGCCCGCAGACCGTCGACGTCGTACGCCTTTCTCTCTCTCTCTCTCTCTCTCTCTCCTTTTTGCGTGCGGCGTGTGTCGTACGTGTGTGCGTGTGTGTGCGCGCGCGCGTGTGCGGCGTATGCGTGCGCGGCGGCTGATGGAGGGGGTTGGAAATGGTGCAGGTGGGCAAGCTGGGCAAGCGCGGGGAGAAGAACGTGCTGGTGGTGCCGATCGCCTTCACGTCGGACCATGTCGAGACGCTGTTCGAGATCGACAAGGAGATCAGCCACGTACGTGGAGAGAGAGAGAGAGAGACCCATTGCCTCCCCACCATCGGTCAACGCCTGACAGACTGACTGACCGACCGACCCCTGACGACATCTTCTTCCCGGGGCGCGCGCAGGTGGCCAAGGAGAGCGGGGTGACCAACTTCGTGCGAAGCGAGAGCCTCAACGACGACCCTCGGTTCGCCCGCGCCCTGGCCGACATCGTTTCGCAGCACCTCAACACCAACGAGGTGCGTTCGTTCGCTTCAACCCCTCCCCTTGCCTCTTCTGCGTGCTCACGTCCGGTCCCCCTTTGTGCAGCTGCACTCGGAGCAGTACACCCTGCGCTGCCCGGCCTGCGTGAACCCCGACTGCCGCAACATCGTCAGCCCCGTCCGAACCTACGACCACCCACAACTCTAGAGCCAAGCGCTTGCGAACCAACCAGTGTGTGTGCTGCCGTCAGTTTTTCCAATCCCAACAAAATCTAGATTCTGATGAACATTAGATGAAGAGCAGTCTAGATGAGGGAAAGAAGAAATGCGCAGGACAATGGAGTAGAGTTTTGAAAGATTTTATGATTCGTGGGTTTGCGACAGCTCCTAAGAGCGAGTCGCAGCCCTGAGTGTTGGTCGTGCGAGTCGAACGGTGATAGAACAGACGGATGTGGGGGGGGTGGGGAACTTAGCCGCCGCCAGCACCGTAGGTCTTGCCGAAGACGAGGACCTGAAGCTTGTCGTAACCGGCGAGCACACCAGCGCCAGCAACGGCGCGGAGGATGTTGGCACCAGCGCCCTTGAAGAGCGACTTGACGCCCTCCTTCTTGACGATCTCGGAGAAAGCGTGGGCAGAGCTCCTGTACTTGACGGCCTCACCAGAGGTCATCATCATGCGACGACGGACGGTGTCGAGAGGGTACGAGGCCAGGCCGGCACCGATGGTGATACCCCAACCGAGGAGGAACGAGGCGAAGAACGAATCGCTGAGCGAGCCGGTGAGGAGCACGGGCTTGAGCGAATCGTAGAGACCGAAGTAGAGACCACGGTAGACGATGATGCCGACGCACGAGATGTTGAAACCGCGGTAGAGACCGACGATACCGTCCGACTTGAGGGTCTTCTTGTAGACGTCGAAGAGACCGTTGAACTGACGCTCACCGCCCTTCTTGGCCGACTTGTTGTCGTTGGCAAGACGGGTACGGGCGTAGTCAAGCGAGTACACGAAGAGCAGCGAAGAGGCACCAGCGGCACCACCGGAGGCAAGGTTGCCAGCGAACCACTTCCAGTAGCCATCGCGGTCCTAAATTATTGTCCGAGAGGAAATTCAAGCGATTATGTCAGCGTCTGAGCGAAATTGGGCCGAGAGTGTTAGAAATCGAGCAGAGATTCGTCCAAGCATGTACCTTGTTGTAACCGAACATCCTCTTGAACTGATCCTTGAAGGCGAAGTTCAGGGCCTGGGTGGGGAAGTAACGGAGCACGTTGGCCAAGTTACCGCGCCACAGAGAGCCGAAGCCCTCCTCAGCGATGACCTTCTTGAAGCAGTCGCCGATACCCTTGTAGGGCTCAGCCAGACGGCCGGTCTTGAGCATCTCATCCTACACGAGTAGAGAGCGAAGTGGTCCCGATTAGCGAATGCGGAGCTCCCAATCGTGATTGAAGAAATAGAAGTAGAAGAGAGCTCAGGCGGCTGCGTACCTGGTTCTGGATGAGCAGCTTGACGCGCTCGATGGGGGCAGCGGCGGTCTTCGAGACGGCGGCGGAGACACCACCCATCAGGAAGTCGATGAGGAAAGAGGTGAGATCATTCTTCTTGTTGAGGTCGCCCATGTTGGATGCTGGAACGGTGGTGTGGTTGAGACAGGCACGAAACGAACAAAGAAACAGAAGCGCCCACGAGCGAGACAGGGGACCGAGCGGACGGGGTTTTGCCGGCGTCAAATAATGTTGTCGACAGGAGTTTGAAATTTCTTCGCCAATGGATCCGTGCCATTTCCCGAGCCCAGGGAGCCCAACGCGAAAAAGTCGAGAACAGAGAAAAGCTCACTTTTCCCGGCTTTTCTGCCCTCGCCGCTTGTTCTTCGTTAGTTGGACACAAGATGTCGGTGATCCACACGATTTAGTACCTTCCACTTCCTTGAATGGCATCGTTGCCGCGTCGTCGAGGTGATTGTGCAGAAGATTTTACCAAATCACGTCAAATTCTTCTCTTTTTGCGAGTTTGAACCCGTTGCAATGGTTTTTCGCGCGATTTTTGATCAACGCAAGGATTCGTGTAGAAAATGAGGATGAGGGTGGACTTGGCTGGATTGTGGGGTTGTTCTTTCTCTCCTTCACCGGCATGTGTTTCCTCTTTCTCGCCTCCGTGCCCCACCCAGATTTCCAGCCAGATGGAGCGGCTCCCCATGCGGCACCCGAATCGAACACTCGACCAGTCCCTCTGGATCGAGAATCGACTGATTCTACACAAATCCTTGAGCCAAGTAGCGAAGGTGAAGAAGAAGTCACACACAATTTTAATGAGCCGCGTAGCGAAGAAGATGGAGGAGGGCAAGAAGAGCAAGAAGAGCAGCAGCACCACCAGACGCCTGTGCCAAGGATCAACAACAACTTCAACCATCAGCAGTACCGCTACGAGGAGTGGCGCGACATGTACGTGCGCCAGGCCGAGGCCAACACCAGGGCCTATCTCGACTTCTACTACAACGACCACATGGCCGGCCGCAACCCCTTCGTCGAGGGCAAGCCACGGGACCCCGACGCCCCGCTGGTCGGGCCCTTCGTCGGACCCGTCCCCGCCTTCGACCACGTCCAGGCCCGCCTGCCCGCGCCCTTCTGGGCCGGCCACGCCGACGCCATCGACTGCTACTGGACCACCTGGCAGATCGTACGCGCGTGTGTGCGGTCGTGTGTGCGGTCGTGTGTGTGCGGTGAAGGCTGATGTCAGGTGGTGGGTGGTGGTGTGGTGGGTGGCGCAGGCGTTTCGCAACATCAAGCCGGCGGGAACGGAGAGCGGGTTCGTGGCCAACTTCATCGACACGACCTTCAACGACTGCCTCTTCATGTGGGACTCGGCCTTCATCCTCCTCTTCGCCCGCTATGGGTCGCGCGCCTTTGATTTCCAGCGCACGCTGGACAATTTCTACGCCAAGCAGCACCCCGCTGGGTACACACCTCCACACGCGACGCGACACGACACGCGACACGCGACACGACGCACACGACACACGACACGACACGCGCATGTGGCACGCAACGAATGACACACGACACGCGCAGGTTCATCTGTCGCGAGATCCACCAGTGGGACGGCGAGGACCAGTTCCACCGGCACGACCCCTCCTCCACCGGTACAAGCGCCCACCCCCCCTCACGCCATTCACTCAGCACCGGCTCACTCCGCGCGTGCTGTGTGCCGCCCGTGTCGTGTCGTGTCGCCGTGTGTGCGGTGGTGCGTGTGTCGCATGTGTGTGTGCGTGTTCCGTGTGTGTGTGGTGGTGAAGGTCCGAACGTGTTGTCGTGGGAGGAGTGGGAGTACTTCAAGAACTTCGGGGACGTCCAGCGTGTCAAGAACGTGTTCTTCCCTCTCCTGGGCTACCACCGCTGGTACGCCCCCTCGCCCAAGGCCCCCATATTACCGAATAAATCTCTTCTCACCATCACCGTGTGCGTGTGCGGTGGCGCGCGTGTCGGGCGTGTCGGGCGTGTGTCGTGTGTCGTGTGCGGTGTCGGGCGTGTGTCGTGTGTCGTGTCGTGTGTCGTGTCGTGTGTCGTTTCATGTCGCATTGCAGGATGAGAAAGCACAGGACGTGGCCCGACGGGTCCTACTACACGTGTGGTCTCGGCTGTGGTATGGACAACCAGCCGCGCATCCCCGGAGGTACACAGTCACCCTCCCACCGCACACACGCACGCACACGCATGCACACAACGAACGACACTCACCACGCACGCACGCACTTACCACGCGCACACACACCGCACACACCGCACACACCGCACCCACGACTATGGCACAGGGTGCAACGCGTGGCTGGACCACGGGCACCTGGCCTGGATCGACGCATGCGCGCACGCCGTGCTGTCGGCCAAGACCCTGCTCGACATGCACCAGGTCATCCGCGATAGCGTGGCCGGCACT
>NW_004457437.1:62508-63422 GCF_000313135.1 Acanthamoeba castellanii str. Neff
GGTGGGTATGGCCTTGGTGTGCCAGGCGCCCAGGCCAGGCATGGACACCCCATAGTCTTCAAGCCTTGACTCTACGTTTCCCATAGCTTCTTCTTCTTCTTCTACAACCTACTTGATGGTTAGGGTGAGTGGTTGCGTTTCTGTTTGATGGTGGTTGCAGGCAGGACCTGATACCTCTTACCTGGTGCTTGTGGTGAGATGGAGCAGCTGGAGCACTCAAGATGGGCTGAATCACAGAGAGTTTGACGCTCGTTTGTGGAGAAGTCGGCGAGGATGGGGAGATGCCACACGCCAAAAAGTGACCGCCTTCGCCAGGGCCGCCTGTCAGTGATTTGACTCAAAACATGACGGAAATCCTCGGTAGCTTAGTTGGTAGAGCGCACGGCTGTTAACCGTGAGGTCGCAGGTTCGAACCCTGCCCGGGGAGCTCTCCCTTTTGCACCCTCTCAAGGTGTGGACCACATCTTGCTAAGTGTGTGAGGCACTCTTGGGCTGTGGAAGGATGTACTGCAATTGCCTCTTATTTGACATTCTTTTGTTTTCTGGGCCACCACTAGGGGTTACTTCTGTGTGTTTGTTTTTTTATTTTATTTTTTAAGGGCTAGCCATACAATAGGCAACCATGCCACTAGGGACTGACTATACCAGTTTGCCAGGATTTAACAAGCAGCATCACTGGGCAGCATTGATAGCAAAGAGCAGTATGGGGCAGGTCAATGATGTTGTTTGCAGTGGTATGCACAATGGTGATAGCACAGGCCTTGGTGGCTGTTGGTCAAGCCAATCCTTAAACTGCAGGTACAGGTTCACCAGGTTGTAAGCAACATTTTCTTCTTGTTCAGCCACCAGGCCACCCAGTTTGTCACAGGATTGCTCAACAAAACAGCAGAGAATTTTGCCAATCACTCTTCCAC
>NW_004457437.1:63443-64932 GCF_000313135.1 Acanthamoeba castellanii str. Neff
AAGCTACCGAGGATTGTCTACTCCCCTCCACATAACTCATACTCTGTTCTTTTCGTTCCAGACCCCTGATCTTCTCTCGTTTGGATAGTCGTTTCTATTGGCCTTGTGTATGTTAGGCAACTACAGGTTGTGGTGGCAATGGTATTGCCCTGCCTGATGTATATATCTTTAGGCCTGTGATCGTTGCCAGGCAGCGGAAAGGTGCATAGTTTGGATTTCTGGTCGCGTAAGCCAAGCGTCGAGTTTATGCCAACACAACAAGCAAACACTCGATCGGTGCTGCTCCTGTTCGCCAACCTACGCCAAGGCCACGACGCTGTCGTAACTGTTGTATTTCACCACCACGTGCCCGCAGCTCTACGTGCACTCTTCACCACCCTGCCTACGTTCCAAACATCCTCACCAAATCACCAATTGAGATGCGAAGGTGCGCCACTGCGTCTGGACTCCGGGGCTTGCGATCTCTCCCTCGCCATGAGAGCGGTACGACACCCGACCACTGAATCACTGCATCTCGCTTTTATGCCGCATTTATGAACTTTGCATTAAATCGGATTTCATCGCACAGGGTCATTTCTGTTGCGACGTGCCAGCACGGACACATCGAAACCGTACAGCCCCTCTCACAATCCAAGCTTTTTCAATTTGTAATAATTGTTTATTCATTTCTTTTTATTTGTTTGTTCTGCGTTGTGTGCCAGGCCGACGGCGGTGGTGATGATGAACCTGGGCGGCCCGGAGACCCTCAGCGACGTCCGACCCTTCCTCCAGCGCCTCTTTTCTGACCAGTACGCCATCTTCTTCTCCTTCTTCTACTTCTTCTACTTCTTCTACTTCTTCTATTCTTCTATTCTACTACTTCCTCCTTCCTCTCGCTGTGGCAGCTGACGACGCGTGTCTGCCGCGCGTGCGTGTGCGGTGTGTGCGGCGATGCGTGTGTGTTGTGTGTTGTGTGTTTTGTAGGGAAATCGTGCAGATGCCCTTCCCTCAAAAGTTTCAGGAGAACGTCGTAGGTCCCTGGATCGCCAAACGAAGGCACGTCGCACACGACACGACACGCACACGACACGACACGCACACACGACACGCACACGACGGCATCGTCTGATGGGGGGGGAGCAGGTCGCCGCGGATAGAGAAGCAGTACGCGGAGATCGGGGGCGGGTCGCCCATTCGCAAGTGGACCGAAGCGCAGGCCCGCCAGATGGAGAAGCTCCTCGACCAGTCCTCCCCCGCCACCGCGCCCCACAAAGGTACGACCCGCCGCCTCTTTGTCCACCCCCCCCCCACATGTATGTGTGTCGTGCGTTGCGTGCGATGTCAGCTGACGCGTGTGTCGTGTCGTGTCGTGTGTGTCGTGTCGTGTGACGTGTGTGTCGTGTCGTGCAGCGTATATTGCGTTCCGATATGCGAGCCCGCTGACGCACGAGGCGCTGGAGCAGATGAAGAAGGACGGTGTCAAGCGCGCCGTCGCCTTCACGCAGTACCC
>NW_004457437.1:64953-83271 GCF_000313135.1 Acanthamoeba castellanii str. Neff
CACACACACACACACACACACCCTGCGCGTGTCGTGTCCTGTGCGCGTGCGTCGTGTCGTGTCGTGTCGTGTCGTGTCGTGTCTCACGCGTGGGCGCAGGCTGAGCGAGCTGACGGGCCACGAGGGCGCGGGCCTGTCGAGCGTGAAGACGATCGGGGCCTACTGGACGCTGCTGGCCGGCGTGGTGCCGTCCGAGCGGCTGGCCCGGTTCGTGTGGCACCTCGACAACGAGGCCGAGTTCAAGACCCCGCACCGCGTGCCGTCCCTCAGCCGCGACCACCCGCACTTCTCCGAGTACGGCCACTACTGGCTCGGCAGCGTGTGGCCTCCCACCAACTACATGGTTCGTTTCCATGCGCGTGTCGTGTCGCTGGTCGTGTCGTGTCGTGTCGTGTCGCTGGTCGTGTCGTGTCGTGCGTGCGTGTGCGTGTGCCGCGATTCACGAGCTAACATCGATCGTGTGTGCGTGTGCGCGCGAAGGTGTTGCGCGGCCTCACGAAGAACGGGCAGGACGACCTGGCCCACGACATAGCGGCCAACCACCATGCGACGGTGGTCGAGGTCTATCGGGAGAGCGGCACCGTCTGGGAGAACTACAGCCCCGCACGGGCCGCTCCCGGCGCCCCCGCACGAGAGTAAACCCCCCCCATCGCCACGCGGCACGCAACCGCACACGACTGACACACGACACGCACCACCGCACACGCACGCACCACCGCACGCAGGAATTTTGTGGGCTGGAGCGGCCTGGGCCCTATTGCCATCTTCCTCGAGTACGTGATCGGCCTCCGGCCTGACGTCGAAAAGGGTACCTTCCCCGCTTCTCCACAACCTTCGCGTGTTAGCGACTCGCAACACGCGCGCGTGTGCCGTGTGTCATGCGTGTGTGCCGTGTGTCATGCTGTCTCTGTGCGCGTGCGCGAAGGGGTGCTGGTGTGGGACGTGCGGCAGCTGGAGGCACACGGCGTGGCGCGGTATCCGTTCGGCCGCGACGGGTGGCTCGACCTCGCGTGCGACGAACGGGCCTCGGCGGAGGACCGGCCCGTGGTCCGCGTCGAGAGCTCCGTCGCCCTCCAGCTCGAGCTGCGGTGGGGCCCGCCCGCCCGCCCACGCGTCGAGCTCATCGCCATCCACCCAACCGCCGCCGCATGGCACAATCAGTAAACGCGCTGCGTACTTCGTAATCATCACCAGAAGTGCATTCAAAAGTTTCATTATTGCACTTGCTCATAAATAGCCACGTTGTGTGTGCGTGTGCGGTTTCACAAGTCCATCGAACAGCACCAGGCCGGCACGATCGTGGCCGTGCCTGCACGACACACAGGACCAAGACACATTGTTCAGCGTAAGGAGCTATGATTGTGGCGGCATGCTGTGTCGTGTCGTTGGTCGTGTCGTGTCGTGTGTTGCGTACCGTCTCGCCAGCCGATGGCGGGGAAAATAGGGGTGCCCGTGGGCAGGTCGGTGTAGGCCGGCCCCATGGACTTGCCTGTGCACGTGGCGCGTCGTCGTCGTCAGCCGAGTCTATCGAATGCCCCCAACCACCACCCACAAGGCGCATTGCATTGCACGGCACGGCACGACACTGCACAGCACGCGTACCGTTCTTGAAGAAGGAGAGGTGGCCCTGTTCGAGGTCGAGCAGCACCCCGATGTGGTCGCCCACGCCGTACACCTCACCGTACGCCGTGCGCACGCCGCCACTAACGCCGCGACACACACAACGCACGCGGTCAGTTGGAGCACACAACGCACACGCGGTCAGTTGGAGCACACGACACACGCACTACCGCACACGACACGACACACGACACCAGAGAGTGCTGCGCACCGTTTGCGCTGGGCGACGGCCTCGTAGGCCCAGGCGTCCGTCGACGCCGCGAGGTAATTGTCGAGCTGCGTGGAGGGGAGGGACTTGAGCACGACCCCCACCGAGAACTCCTGCCCGTTGACCTTGATCTCCCAGTAGTGCTTGCCCGTCGAGAAGCCCGTCGACCCGATCGCCAGCGAGTACCACCCGGCCTTGACCTTGCGCGCCGTCCGGCCCTGGTCCTGCAATCGCGTGGCCGTTCAGTGTGTGTCTCGTGTCGTGTGCCGTGGTGCGTGTCGTCGTGTCGTGTGCCGTGGTGCGTGTCGTGTCGTGTCGTGTGCGGTTGTCGTGTGCGGTACCTCGATCTGGATGTTCTGGCCGTGCCAGGAGGGATCCCAGAGGAAGTAGGTGTGGTACTTGCGTCGCCGCAGCCGCGGGTTTTTCTGGTCCTCTTCGACCAGCAGCGAAGACGAAGAAGAAGAGGAGAAAGAGGCGGCGGCGGAGAGGGCCGCGTCCCCGACGTCGGGGCTCTCCCCATCGGCCACCACCCCGTCCCGCAGCAGCACGTGGTGCCTGAACGCCTCATAGAGCAGCTCGGCCGGCACCAGCCCCGTCTTTTCCGCCTCCTCGAGACCTACACGACACACGACACACGACACACGACACACACGACACACGCACGACGACGGTGTGAGGAACTGAAGGGGGTTCGTGTGGTGACGTGTGAAGGCACCTTGGGGCGACATCATGGGGAAGCGGATGTGGGCCATGAGCGACGCCAGGCGGCGGCGCAGGGCGTCGGTGAGGGCCGGCGAGGTGGCGGACGGCAACGACAACGACGACGACGATGAGGAAGAGGAGGAGGAGGAAGAAGAAGACAATGAAGATGAAGAGGAGGAGGAAGATGAAGGTGACGAGGGGACGAGGTCGGGCTGTTCGCGAGCGAGGGCTGCGCGGCCCCAGTCGACGAGGGCCAGGAAGAGCATGTACTCGTCGCCGACGGACAGGCGGTCGCTCTTGAGGACCTCGGCGAGCACGGCCTCGGGCAGCTGGCGGAAGCCGGCCCGGTTGTGCTTGAGCAGCTTGGAGAAGTGCTCCTCGATGAAGTAGAGACACTCGATCGAGATCTGCTGCTTGTGCTTCGTGTAGGTCTCGGCGAACAGGTCGAACGCGTTCTCGTGCGAGATCACCTTACGCACGTACCTCTGCACATCACACCACGAATGCGTGTAGAGAGAGTTGAGATGAGATGATTATTTCATACTTCATTCGATTTATCATTCTTGTAAATGGAGTTGACTGATTGTTAATTGGAGGATTAAAGAAATAAATATAATTATAGAATGATAATGAATGAAAAGCAAAAAGTCAAGGGCGAGGCGCACGTCGAGACAGACGCCAGCGAGGCCTGGCACGTCGAAACGCTCGGCGAGCTCGAGAAGTTGGAGGCCCGCATCGGTGGAGAGGCCACTACCCGCGTGCAGCGCCCCCGAGTAGACGAAACGCAACAGCATCTTGAACGTCTGTGGATCGACGTCGGGCAGCTCCAGCTCGGCAACCGCCCCAGCTTGTGATGAGCTCGCAGACGAGAGCAGAAGCGCGTGCAGAATGGGAGAGGCGGTGGCCAAGACGGCGCGATGCGCGGGTACTGGCTCGCGCTGCGGCCCGAGGTGGAGCACGACGTCGCTGAACCACGCCCCAGGGTCGTCGGCCAACGTGGCCAGACGCGTAGAGAGATCCAGCAGATTGCGCTCGCGCAATGCACGCTTCTTGTCCCGATCGTGGGCCGCCTTCGTTGCTGCGCCCAACGACGTAAGCGATGCCAGCGAGACTGCGTCAAGGCGCTGCTCCCCTCCTTGTTCATCCATCATCATCGACCTTGTGTTGTTGCCTTGCGTCAATCTCTGAAAAATGCTATTGTTTTATGTCGACAAGGCGGAATAAAAGAGGGAAATATCACAAAAAAAGACAAAAAAAGCCCTCATGTAGAAGACGGTCGGTCAAGTTGTTGTTGATGAAGGTTTCACACTGTGCAAGAGAGAACAAGTAAGTAGTAGTTTGTGTAGAACGTGTTGTGCTACTTGCTTACTGCTTCTCCTTCTCGGGGTCGTATTCAAAGGGCTCCGGGGGGTTGGGCTCGTCGCCCTCGTCCTCCTCCTCGGCCGTCGGGGGCTTGGCGGGCGTCACCAGCTCCACCGGCTCGCCCGCCTTGTTGTCCTTCAACAAGACGATGCCCAGCACGCTGGTCCCCTTCTTCACCGGCGTGTAGCGCTCGTCGACGTCGAACGTTATCCGCCCGAGCTGGGGGATCGTCACGCGGGCCGGGTTCGAAAGCACCTCAAAGGCCGGCTCGGGCTTCTTCTCCTCGGCCTCCTTCCTCTTCTTCTCCTTCTCTTCGGCGGCCTTCTTCTTCTTCTCCTCCTCTTCGGCCTTCTTCTTCTCCTCCTCCTCCTTCTTCTCGACGTCCATCTCGTCCGCCTTCTCCTTCTCCTTCTGTCGCTGCCTGATCTTGGCCTTCTTGGTGACGGAGAGCTCGGCCGTGCGCAGCTTCTGGGGCGTCTTGACGACGGGCGGCTGCACCTTGGGCGGGTAGGCAAAGTGGGAGGGCGGGGCGTTGCTCTTGAACTGGAAGACGGGCATCTTGAGGTCGTCGTTGAGGCCGATGACGGCGGTCGGGGTGAAGCTGAGGCAGAGGAAGTGGGCCAGCGGGTGCCAGTACCAGTACTGGGTGAAGAGGGCGAGGCCGACGATGGCCGGGATGTCGGTGTGGCCGGCGACGGACTGGGGCCGGATGGTGCAGTTGCGGCCGCCGCAGTCGATGATGCCCGACGCGAGGCAGGCGCCGAACTTGGCCATGATGTCCTCGTGCTTGTCGGACACCTTCTCGGCAAAGAGCTTGCGCACCTTCTCCACGCGCGGCTCCTGCGCCTTGGAGGTCTGCACCAGCACCATGGCCAGCGCGATGAGCGCGCCCTGCCTCACAAAGTCCACCGGGTCGTTGGCCAGGGGCTCCAACAGATCAACAGCGGCCTGATCGCAAGAAAAACGTCAGCAATGAATGCATGTGTGTGTGTGCGTGCGTGTGTGTTTGTGTGTGTGTGTGTGTGTGTGTGTGTGGTGCGTGCGTGCGTGCGTGCGTGGTGATTGTCGCATGTGATGGTACCTTGAGGCCGGTGCCGGCGCAGGAGATACCGACGGCGAGGGTGGCGCCGTAGCGGACGTGCGGGTTATAGCTCTCGGCGAGGAGAGACACGAGCTTGGGGCACTGCTCGGGCTGCTTGAAGAGCAGGAAGCCCAGGGCGATGACGGCCGCGCGACGCACGTCGTTCGACACGTCGCTCACGGCCACGTGGAGCAGACGGCGGATGGCGGCGTTGTTGGCCGTTCCGCAGTAGGCCAGCGCGATGGTGTACATGGCGCCGTACCTGAGGATGGGGTCCTTGTCGAGGGTGAGCTGCTCGATGAGGGTGTCGGCCTCCTCCTCGCGGCCGCACATGACGAGCGCGATACCGATGGCCAGACCACGGATGATCTTCTCGTGCTGGGTGTCGTGCGCGTAGGCCAGCATGTCCTCGAGCGCCTGGTCCGAGGCCGAGCCGAGCATCAGCAGGCCCATGGCGATACCGGCAGCCTCGCCCGCGACGGCGCTGTCAGTGTACAGGACGTTCTTGAGGTCCTCGAAGATCTCTGTTCACAGTGGGGTGGGAGGAGGCTTGAGTTGCTTGTCGTCGCGTGGATGAATGAAAGGCGAGGAATGTGCAGCTAACGCACCAGTGTTCTGGGTGGCCATCGCGGCAACGCCGAGGCCGAGGCAAGCGCCGTGCTGGACGATCTCGTTGGTGCCCGCGTTCAGCAGAGCCTTCTTGAGCTCGGTGGTGATCTCGTCGCCGTGGTTGGCGTGGATGAGACCAAGCGCAAAGAGCGCACCTCCCTCGGAGTAGGGCGACGACGCCGCAGACTGATCATCATCAACACCATCGAAGAATTTGAATTAGTGTCCAGTTCCACCACCGAACCATAAAGGGCACGGGTACTGTGTGGGAGGGGGATGGCGCACCTGCTGGGGGAGGTAGGGAGCCAGGATGGTCATGCTCTCCTTGTGGTGGCCCTTCTGGATGACACCCAAGCTGGCCGTGGCGGTGAACTTGGACCAGTTGGTGGCACGAGCGAGCCACTCGAGGTGGTCGCGCAGGAAGAAGTCGTTGGTGGTGCCGGCCTGGGCGAACCCGTGGCAAATGATGATCGAGGAATAGACCACAGAGCTGCGGGACTCCATCGCCGCCTGCCCACACGGGGAAGAAGAGGGTGTGAGCTCAAATAACTCAAATTCCAAACCACGGCGCCCACTTTGCATTGCAGCGGCGGAGGAATGCGAATAATGTACCTTGATGTTCTTCAGCACAAGCTTGTCTGTGTGATTGTTGCGGTGCAAGAACTCGAGGAAGAGGTTGATCGAGGTGGTGCCCGAGAGGATGGCTTTCATGTTGTCCACGCGGGAGGCGGGCTGGTGTTCAAGCGCAGATGATAAGGAGAGCACGATCAGCCAATCTGTGAAATGGCGCACGTGCGAGAGAGAGACATGTCGCGCAGTGTTGCACACGTACCGGCTTGACGTCACCCTTCTCTTCCTGCATGGGGTCCGAGCCGCTCGAGGAGGAGGCGCCCTTCTCCTCCTTCTTCTTGACCATTTCGTTGTAGTACTCCTGGATGCGTGCCTGCTCGGCATCGGCCTCGACACCCGAGCCGATGGCCTTGCGCACCTCACCGCGGAACTGCTGCGAGGCGTTGTGCACGAGGTCGAACGCGATCTGGTACGCGACGAGCAGCTCGTCCTGCACAAAATGACGATTGTCGACAAGACGCGTAGTGTTAGTATGCGTTCATCAGGAGCGCATCATGGAAGAAGAAGAAGGCTCACCTCAGTGCCAGTGAGGAGTTTGGCGAGGATGTCGGACACAGCCTTGTGGTCGTCGAGGAAGATGAGGATCTCGCAGATTCGAATCCAGTCGGGGGTGGCCAGTTCTCTGTACAGCTTCACCAAGATCCTCAGAACCACTTGTCTGAAGTCGCGGCTGATGACGTCCATGCAGATCTTGAAGCAGTAGTTGAGCATGTCCGCCACTTGGCCCGATTTCTTGATCGTCTCCTCTATCCTGTCCACCCGCCTCGATTCCAACGCGATGCCCAGCGCGTACTTGTACTCGCCCATGTCGTAGCTTCGATCAAACACAGTGTCGACCAGCTTCTCGAGGTCCTTGATCGGCACCTCCTGCTCTTTTGTTTCATGCTCCACCCTCTGCCTGATGTACTCATCGATGCACTTGGCTGCGCGCGTAGCGTGTGGATGATGGTGAGATTGGCGCTTTGCCACACTGCGATCTGCAGATCTGTAGCGCTACCGTGGGGGGGGGGCGTACAGGTGAGCGTTCTGACGAATTCAGAGTCCTCTTCGATGTTGAAGAGCTTGCCAGCCGACAGAGCATAGATCATGGCCGACTTGAATGAGCCGATGTGATAGTAGACCTTGGAGGCCACCAACGCAGCGAGCTCTCTGGCCTCGAAGCTCTCACTCTCATTCAGCACCTCACTGTGCACAAAAAATGGGGCCGCTAAGATCTCTGCTCTGGATCCAGTGCAAAAGATTGTGGAGTTAAGCAGGCGTACATCTGCTGAATGTTGTCCGAAATCTCAGGCCAGAACTCATCCACGATGTTATCGAGCTTCTCGAGAGCGTAGATCTTGAGCTTGGGCTCGGTTTCTTCGAGCAGAGCGAGCAAGCCGCTGGCTGATGTAAGTCCAGTGGCCATCTTCAGTTCTTTTCTATTGATGCGTCTCTATGCGCAGTGCTTTTTGTCTCTTTTCTGAGGATCGCCTCGATCTATCTTCTTCGCTTGGCTGGACCGCCAGCACGTCCAGCAAAACTCTGCGTGGGTCAGCACCTGTCGACATTAATCGAGAGAAAATGAGCTCGCTTAGGGAAAATATAAAGGAAATTACAAACAAGCAGGCACATGAACGCTGTTGCCGATGCACCTCGCACGTCCCAACAACGATGAGTCTCTGACGAAGAAGAGTGGAGCGGATAAGAAGAGTAGATGTGATACAGCGTTTGTTTTTTTCATGTTGCGCAAAGCCAGTGCAGCCATCTGTACAGGTTTGTGGAAAGGAAACACGACGTGGTGCTTACTCCTCAAGGGTTCGCTCGACGCAGGCTCGCACGCGCTTGTTGTACTCCTTCTTGTCGCTCACAAAGAGGCGAGCGGCCTCCGGGTTGGCCGGGCTGTCCGGGTTGGGGTCGGTGAACAGGCTCGTGATGCTCGTCAGCAGGCTCGCCACCGAGTAGACCTGGTGACCACACAACAGCAGTGATCGTGATCACACCACGATCGTGGTGCACCGCTGTGAGCAATCAAGCATAAACGGACTCACACAAACAAGGCTGTGCGAAAAGCAGCGAGACGTACAGGGGTCCATTTGTCTTGAATGATATCAAGACACAAGCTGCCATCACCAAACACTGAGCAAGAGTGGTCGATTAGTTGGGCAAGCTGTTGTCGGAGCGAAGCCAAACGACGAAGGAGACGTCAATGAGTCCAGGCATACCATTTGGATGGTAGACGGTCTGCATGAACTTGACCTTGGGCGGCTTCTGCGGGTATTCTTCAGAGAATACCAACTTCAACTGAAACACGCCGCCTGACTCAAGTAACGACCATGCAAGCACATGACGGTAAGCAAGTGGTGCCAAAGCGTCCACGTGCGCTCGGTGCCAAAGGAGTGAAGAGCGAGAGCGAAAGGCCTGAGCTCATGCGAGTGTGTACCTTCCCACGCTGTCTCGTAGGGTCCGAAGAGGGTCGCGTTCCCTGCACAGTCGGTAGCGCAAGATTGTGAGCTGCACTGCACCAGGGTGCTCGTGTTGTTTAGGACTGAAATGCCAGATAAATGGGGGAAGTACAAACAAACAGATTATCCTCATTCACGGGTCCAGCGTTGAAGCCCTGTGGCCATGCAGAACGAAGGAGCGTGAGACAAGGATGGAATGGGGCAAGCACCTTGAATCTGAGATGCGAAAAAGAGGAAAGAGTAGAGAAGTCACAACGTTACCTCATCTTGGCAGCCCTTGAGATCGCTCAGCAGGCGCAGCACAGCCGCTGTGGGTCCTGATCGATTCATGGCAGCGAAGTGGCGTGGAAATTTGGATTTTGGTGAATCTGATTGCGACGCGATTGTTGTGGTGCAGGCAAGCGGAAGCGCTGAAAAAAGTCACTTTCGAAACCATGAAAAATCAAGCTGCGGGTTCCAGGGCCGATTTACGGAAATGCAGAGAACGTAGGCGGAAATTCGAAAATATGCGAAACACGCTGCGATCAACTCCGTTCGAGGAAGTGCGTCGTGTAGCGTCTGCCTCCGGGCCGCCTTTTTTTGATCGCCAGCACCCGAATCACACAAGCAGACGAACGTCGCGCCACACATCATAATGCTCCGCACTGCTGCTCCCCACGCCCGCGTCGCTGTGCGCGGCAGCTCCCGTTCTGCCTCCTCGCTGAGGCTCTATGCCAGCGTCGCCGGAAAGGAGATCAAATTCGGCAGCGAGGCCCGCTCGCTCATGCTGCGCGGTGTTGATTCGCTCACTGATGCCGTTCAGACCACCCTCGGCCCCAAGGTACGCACTAGTGGCCCAAAATCCTCATTTATTCACGCACGATCAGAAATTTTAATTCTCATCCTTACGCATTTTCATCTGCCACGCACAGGGTCGCAACGTGGTGCTCGAGCAGAGCTTCGGCGCGCCCAAGATCACCAAGGATGGTGTCACCGTGGCCAAGCACATCGAGTTCAAGGACAAGTACATGAACATGGGTGCGCAGTTGGTGCGCGGCGTTGCCAGCAAGGCCAACGACGTGGCCGGTGATGGTACCACTACTGCCACCGTGCTCGCTCGCGCCATCTTCTCCGAAGGCACCAAGGTGGTCGCTGCCGGCATGAACCCCATGGACGTCAAGCGTGGCGTCGATCAGGCCGTCAGCATCGTCGTGGGCGAACTGAAGAAGCTCGCCAAGAAGGTCACCACCACTGAGGAGATCAGGCAGGTCGCCACCCTGTCCGCCAACTCGGATGACTCCATCGGTTCCCTCATCGCCACCGCCATGGAGAAGGTCGGCTCGCAGGGCGTCATCACCGTCACTGTACGTCACTGGCCATCTCATCATCTCATCTTCGATTTTCTCATTTCGAGGAAGCGATCAAGGGTTGTGGCGCGATTTTTTTCTTTCGATATGACACAATCACTCACTCCATCTCTTGTTATTGCCCAACACAGGATGGCAAGACTCTTGAGAATGAGGTCGAGGTGATCGAGGGCATGAAGTTCGATCAGGGCTACATCTCGCGTTACTTCGTCACTGACCCCAAGACCCAGAAGTGCGAGTACGAGGACGCCCTGTTCCTCCTCACCGACGGCAAGATCTCCTCCATCCACTCCCTTCTGCCCTGCCTCGAGGAGGTGAGCCGCGAGCACAAGAAGCTCGTCATCATCTCCGACAACGTCGAGGGCGAGGCCCTGGCCACCCTCATCATCAACAAGATGCGCGGCCTGCCTGTCGTCGCCGTCAAGGCCCCCGGCTTCGGTGACAACCGCAAGAACAACCTCCAGGACATTGCCGTCCTCACCGGCGCCACCGTCGTGAGCGAGGAGATGGGCCTCAAGCTCGAGAACTTCGAGCGCAGCTGGCTCGGTTCGTCCAAGAAGGTCATCATCTCGTCCGACGACACCATCATCATGGACGGCGGCGGTAACTCGGAGAACATCAAGGAGCGCTGCGAGCAGATCACCGAGGCCCTCCAGCGCACCACCTCCAGCTACGAGCAGGAGAAGCTGCGCGAGCGTCTGGCCAAGCTCTCCAGCGGCGTGGCCGTGCTCAAGGTGGGCGGCGCCACCGAGGTCGAGGTCAGCGAGCGCAAGGACCGCATCACCGACGCTCTGAGCGCCACCCGCGCTGCCGTCGAGGAGGGTATCGTGCCCGGCGGCGGCGTCGCCCTGCTCCACGCCTCCAAGGCCCTCGAGGGCGTCACCGGCGCCAACGCCGACCAGACCAGCGGCATCCAGCTCGTCGCCAGGGCCATCCGCATCCCCGCCCGCACCATCGCCACCAACGCCGGCAAGGAGGGCGGCGTCATCGTCGAGAAGATCCTCCAGTCCACCGACGCCCACTGGGGCTACAACGCTCAGACCGACGAGTACGGCGACATGTTCAAGGCCGGCATCATCGACCCCGTCAAGGTCGTCCGCACCGCCATCGACGCTGCCGCCAGCGTCTCCTCGCTCATGACCACCACCGAGGCCATCGTCGTCGAGCTCCCCAAGGAGTCCTCCATGCCCGCTGCCCCCGGTATGGGCGGCATGGGTGGCATGGGCGGCGACATGTTCTAAGCCAACCCACCCCACCTGACCCCGACCCCCCGACCTGGAGAGCGAGAGCTAGCGACCCCAGCAGCCGATCGAAGAAGTAGAAGAGGAAGACCGGAGGAAGAGGAGGAGGAAGGAGAGGAAGACAGAGGAGAGGAGAGCCACACGACCGACCGCCGCAGCCTTGCTATGCATACCCGCCGCCCAGCCACCGTGGTCGCAGGGCGATGACCCGCCTCTTCCTTCTTCTTTCATCATCATCACCATCATCACCATCATTTTTCCCCGCTCGCCGAGTGAAGAGAGTTCCCGTTCAACCTCACGTGTCGTGTGTATCTTCTTCCTCTCCTACCCAACACAGCTGCCTCGTTGTTCGTGTGCTGCCTCCACGTCACCTGGTTATGTAGTGCTACATTTTCGGTCTTCTTCTGCTCCTGTACAGGTGGTTCAGCTGCGCCACCTTCTTGTGTGCAGTGATGTGTGTTTCTACTTCTTCTTTCATGTTCGCCTGAGTGCTTCTTGTCTAGCCGTCTCGCTGTTTTTCCAGCCTGAACAGCTCCTGCTCTGCCCACCCCTTGTCGCTATAACACTTGCGTAGCGCCTCCAGCTCTACTCCCACCCCAACCATGAGCAACCAAGAAGAACAACAAGAAGGTGCCATGATGGTGTTGTACCTGTGACCGGCACCCAGGCCACCTCCTCAGGGCAGTTGTTGACGGGCTCGTGCTGGGGCGCGTTCGCATAGGAGTACCTCCCCGAGCTGTCGCGTAGCCGCTGCTCGTGGCCCGACGCCACCCACGCCCCCGCGCCCATGGCCACCACCCCCAGGACGATCATGAGCGCCACCAGGCTCACCCAACCCACCTCGTCGAAGGCGCGGCCGCTCACGACGGTCCGAATCGATGATGACGAGGTCTCGGGGCTCGAGAAGGAGACTCGCCGCGGGCGGCCGCCCGAGGAGAGGCGCCCAGGAGGGGGCTGGCGCCGGCCGGAGTGGGCGGGGCCTCGCCCACCTCCTGGATGAAGGTGGGCGGCTGGGGCGAGGGGGCGGAAGCCCTGTGTCGCTTACGCGTTTCCATGAAGGGCAGGCCGTGGTTGGTGTTGAGCTGATACGTTTTGCGAGGCGAACACAAGAACCTGGTGAAGGATGGGAGATGGGGGTAGATGACGTGTAAATCAAACTTCTCTTCTTTGTTTTTTGGGTGACGCTAGCTTCGTCACAAAAAAGGAAGTTGGCCAAAAGAAGAGATCAGCCAGCTCAAACCATGAAAGCCAAAGAAGCTGCAACAAAGCTTGGGTTACAATGCAATTCACTTGAGGAGTCTGTTAGGTCTGCTCAGCAGACGAGAAGGAAACCTGTTGGGCTGAGCTCCACCATTTATGTAATTAGCTGTGCGCGGTGGAGGTGATGATGTACAATTCGATGTGGGCCGATAGCTGGCTGATGTCGGTCGGACCCATGAAGGCCTCCAGCGGCACCACAGCCGCGCGCAGGCCATACTCGCGCAGCAGCGCTCCTATGTTTCTGTTCTCGCTGATGCCCCGTCCCACGTCATCATCACCACCATCATCATTGTCACCACACCACAACCGTCGTCAGCGGCATGTCGGGAGCTTACCTGCGTTCGTGGTGGGTCATGAGCAGAAAGGACATCGGGTCGCGCCCCAGGAGGTAGCTCACGCTGGCCACGAAGTCCTCGAACTCTGGAGCCATCGCACGCCATGAGATGTGAGAGCGTGTTGTGCGTGTGCGGTTGTGCGGTGGTGCGTGTGCGGTTAGCGACACGTGCGTGTGCATGTGTGTGTGCGTGCGTGTGCGTGTGGCGTGTGCGGTGGCGGGTTCGTACGGGAGGAGTCGTAGAGGCAGTCGGCAGCGAGGAGCACCTCGGGCGGCGGCGTGTGGGGGTCCATCAGGAAGGCCGGCAGGCGGCCCCACGTGAACCCCCGCACGCGGTACCTACCGCTGCCGCTGTCGTCGAGGCTCTGCGCTACGGAGCTGCGGAGGCGATCCAGCACCGGGCGGGCCTCCTCGGCGTCGGTGAACACCACCTCGGCCGCGCCCGCTTCGGCGGCCGCCATGCCGCAAGTACCCACCCCGCTGCCCAGCTGTTTGTTGCCCCCCCCCCTCTGCAACCATCAGCTCAAGGCCACGCCAGTAAAGGCCTGCACCGGCCAAAGAAAGAAGGGTGGAGCACTGGACCTCAAGTACGCGGCGGCCTCGCACGAATGCGGGGTTGCTGCAGAGGAAGGTCTTGAGCACCACGGCCGATGGCCACTCGTGCTGCCCCGTCTCTGTGCCCATGCACTCCCCAGAGCGTCTTCCTCTTCCATGCCGCAAAAAATAAAATAATATAGAAATAGAAATAATCAAAAACATCATTTGGTAGCGAAAGTCGTTCGTAGAAGTTCTGACAGCACTGCTCACAATCATGATGGCCTCTTGCTCTGCATTCTCGATCAACATATCAAACTGCTCCTGGTCCTACACTGTAGGAGGCGCCTCAGGCGGACCGGAGCGCCAGGTTCCGGCCTGTCACCAAAGGGGAGAAAACTCCCGGTGACCACCTCGTCGTGCCGGGCTTTATCCCTGTTCTCGCCGCTGCAGGAGTTACGCGAGATCTTCTCGTTCTGCCCCGGCACCCGTGTAGGCAACAACCGTCCGTACCTTGGTTCGCCCTCCGTTCAATCCTTCCAGTTGTTTCTTTTCTTCACATTTCCTGATTATAAACATCCCGTAAACTGATTTACATTTTGTCAATCTTTGAAACAATTAGGAAGATTTTGTCGTTACTCTTGTATTACCCCTTGTATTATTGGTTTTTATTCGTATTTATTCATCGTGTTCGTTTATAATATGTTCTTTTGTTTATGGCTGACACAAACGCTACAATAATAATTAATAATAATTATTAATATTAATTATTATACAGTTGGGAGAGGCTAGCCAGAGAGATAGAATGACCATGTGGGAGGACGTGGTGGAGCTGAGGTGGCTGGAGCACTACGTACCGTGGCGCACGGCCCACCTGTGGGTGGCCGACCACCCCGAGGTGCCCGTGCTCCTGAGCGTGGCCTACCTCGTCGGCGTGTTCAGCATCAAGCACGCCATGCGCGACCGCCCGGCCTTCGAGCTCAAGACGCCGCTCCTCCTCTGGAATGTGCTGCTCGCCGTCTTCTCCCTCTTCGGCTCCCTCGCCACCGTGCCCCACATCATCCGCGTCGTCCGCCAGCACGGCATCACCTACGACATGTGCACCTTTGACTCAGAGGTGCGTGTGTTGTGTCGTGTGTTGTGTCGTGTGTCGTGTGTGTGTCGTGTGTGTCGTGTGCGTGCGGTGCTGACAGGTGTGTGGAATGTGTGGAATGCGTGTGGAATGCGCAGAGTATGAACCCGTGGATTTTGCTGTTCGGGCTGAGCAAGATCCCAGAGCTGCTGGACACGTTCTTCATCGTGCTGCGCAAGCGGCCGCTCATCTTCCTGCACTACTACCACCACGTGGTCACGCTCCTCTACTGCTGGCACGGGCTCGGGCTGCAGGCGCCCAACGGCGGCTGGTTCGCGGCGATGAACCTGGTGATCCACACCCTCATGTACGCCTACTACGCGGCGTGCGCCTACGGCGTCCGCTTTGGCGTGGCGACGCGCCAGTCGATCACCACCCTGCAGATCCTGCAGATGGTGCTGGGCATCGCCATCGTGGTGCACAACCTGGTGGCCTGCAACACGCTCCCGACCAACTACATCTTTGGCCTCGTCATGTACGTCAGCTACGTCGTGCTCTTCACCAAGCTCTACATCGACTCCTACGTCAAGAAGGCGAACAGGCGGACGAAGCAACCCACGACCGCGGCCGACCCCACCAGGAAGACCAAGAAGGCAGACTAAATGTACTGTAACGGCTAAAGAAGAAGACCTTTTGTTTCTATCATTATCCGCGGGTCTGGACGAGAGGAATCACAAAAAGTTAATATTGTCTGGTCGAAACGGTTTCCGGGACGGAGCGACTTGCAGTTTCGTTTGCCGTACCTTACAGGCGTACGGAGGTGCCATGAGTTCTCCACCAATTTCACAACACATAAACTTTCTCTGCGTTTTCCAGTTTTTTGCAGACATCTCTTGTGCCGCGTCCCTTCGAGCGTAAGCGTGCCGAGTGGAAGCATTCAGAAGCTGTTGGTGGTTGAACGTTTATTTGTGACGCTCCAGTATGTTCACACAATGGACATACATGTTGACAAGCTGATGGTAGGTGAGCTGTGTCAAGGCTTGAAGGAGAAGCTGCAGAAGCTGGAACTCAGGTGTCCTGTGTGCATGGATGTAGTTTTTCATGAACACAAACATGAGCTTGCAGGGGTTAAGCTCAGGTGAGTAGGTCAGGAGGAACAGATACAAAATGCCATGGCACGCAAAGAGAAGCCTAAGCCAAGGTTGAGTGGCCCAGCCAAAGTGGATACTGGCATTATCAACAATGAAAAAGTCACCATTTGCAAGGTGGCTGGCAGCAACAGCAGCCACAACAAAGTTGAAAAAGTCCTCCTCTGAGTTGGAATCCAAACAGATGTCAATGTAGAAGGGGTTGTCTGGCGTTGCAAGGTTGGTCAGGAGGGTAAGGGAAAATGAGTCAGAGAGGTTGCCACTGTTGCACAGGATGTGTTGCTCACCAACAGGGCTGATGACTTGGGTGTGGTGAAGCTGGCACATGATGAAGTGTGACTCATCACAGAACTTGAGCTTGGCCAGGGGCAGCTGGGGGATGAGTGAGACCCACTCACAGTAATAGAGGATATTTGCAGGGGTGTACTTGAGGACTTGATGGACCACTGGCTTCTTCCATGACCATCACCAATTTGAAAAAATGCACTGGATGAAATTGCGCTTGACCAGCACACTGAGGGCTCAAAATTCATTGATGAAGTCTCCAAGCATGTGTGTGGGGTGCTCCTTTACTAGCTGCCATAGGACAGCTTGAATGGTGGCATCGTTGTCACTGAATTTTAAGCCCCTGTGGGCATAAATAAAATGAGCATTAAAAATGAGGTAAAGAAATTTGGTTGGATGGGAACGCACCAATAGATGAACCTGCCCCATGGCTGTGCATGGATCTTGAATCTTGTGCCGCCAGTAGCATGCAACATCAGGACTCTCACCAAAGGCATGTGCAGCTGCAGCATCACCAAACTGGCTGGCAAAAGCACCCAGTGCACAACAAGAAACAGACCAAAAATGACTAAATCATTCTTAATTAGAAACAAATTATTGAATCAAATAGCAATAAACTGGTGCATACTGACATCACTGGTGTGCTTGATGGAGATGCAGCTGCTGTGGCGTGTAGATGTGGAGCCAAGGCATTTTGTGGATTGATTTGTGTTGCGCCAAAAAAAATGGTGGTGTGACGAAAAAAAAGTGTTTCACAATCAAACAACCAATGATGACATTGCAATGATAATAATTTTTTCTTTACCTCGAATTTTGTTTTTCCAGGACATGCATTTGGCACTGCGCCCAACAACAAGCATTACCATGCATGCCCCAACACTGCTGGTTGATCCTGCCATGATCCTCTCCTATGATGACTTCTACACAGTCACCAATGCAGCCTGCACCTACCCCTGTGACTGGTTCTCTTTGGAGCACAACAGCCCAGGAGACCAGGAGCAGCTCTGTATGCCAGCACACACACTCAAGTGGGAGTGGGGGAAAGGCTTCAAGGCACCAAAAATGTGTATGACTTGCCACATCCCAAAGTACGAGGGCATCAAGAATGGCCCACCAGAGAAGCAGGTCAAGAAGCACATCTGTGTCCTCCAGCCTTGCAAGAGCCTCACTTCATGCTTGTCCCACCACTACCAGGAGTGTATGTACAATCCAAAAATGCCAAGTATGTTCTTGCTTTTAATGCTAATAATTCTTCAAATTCTAGGTGTCGCCCACAGCCAAGAACTCTTGTCATGCAAGCAGAAGCTCAAGGATGCTGAGGAGGTTGAGCGCCAAGCTGCAGCAGAGATGGCCCATTGGGAGGCTGTGCAGAGGAATCAGGAGAAGGCTGAACATTGCCTTGATTGTGGTAAGATTCAAGCCTTGTTGCACTCTATGGGTGAGGATGCCATGTGGGAAATCTTCAATGATTCACTCTCTGAATCATGCATGAAGTATGCTAAATGAAAGAGAGGGGCTTTTGTTGACCTCACTTCTGAGGACAACCCAATGTTGGTACGCCAATCTCTAATTGTGCCATCTGTTGAAATTATTTTGTGATCTAACTTTATTTGCTGTAAGCCTTCTAAAATCACAGAAAGCCTCAAGGCCAAGCTGGTCAAGCAGGCAGCTGGCAATGATGATGACGAGTTTGAGTCTTCCCCTGCTGGCTTCCTGGCCAGCAACACAAGTGCAGCAAGTTGGTGTCTGGTTTCATCACTCACAATGGGTGAAGTCCAGGACCACCTTCAGGCACTGCACATGGAGAAACAGTTCTCCCTTCTTGGCTGGTGTCTGTGCTCCCTGTGTGTTGCTAATCTCTCTTTTTGTTGCAGTGAACTCATTGCCCACCATGAGGAGCTCCTCTGGCAGTGCACCACCAAGGATGTGGAAGTTGAAGTCCTTGTGGACTGTGTGGAGCTTGTGCGCCATGGCCAGCTGCCCCAGTACCTGCTTGACACCCTGATGGCTGCACTTGCCCACCCACAACCAACACCTCCTTGCCCCCCTGTGGACAACAATGTCCTGCTGCCCATTCCTGGGGTGAGCGATAAATAAACACACATTTTCTAAGTATTTATTGTTGCAAAAATGATTTTATTTTTAAAAGGGCCATATATCATTTTATTAATTTAAAAAATCAAAATATATTTTGCTTCGTGCCTTCCTGTGATTGGGCACTCCTGCATATGAAAGTACGTGTGTAGTGAGCGTAAAAGTGGTGGCATGCTTGTACGCCCGCACGGTACGGCAAACGTAACTGCAACTCGCTCCGTCCCGAAAACCGTTTCGACCAGACAATAGGAAAACTCCCCGGGCAGGGTTCGAACCTGCGACCTCACGGTTAACAGCCGTGCGCTCTACCAACTAAGCTACCGAGGATTGCTACTACACTTTCTGGTTGGG
>NW_004457437.1:83292-84830 GCF_000313135.1 Acanthamoeba castellanii str. Neff
AATGTTCTCATCTCAGGTGTGTGTAACATACGTGAAAACAGCAATTCTGTTGATAAGATTCCAAGAAAAAAATGAGCTTTTGCAGGCAAACAGAGTAATTTGGAATAAACACAAATTTTGTTTCAAAAACAAAGAGATGTGCTGACATGCACAGTCACCATGCAAGCAGTGAGTGAGATTGCTCTGACAAGGTAAGGTCAATGAAACTGAGCAGAATTCAAAAACTCATTCACTTCAGATGTCTTTGTGATTGAAAAAAGTTTGTCAATTTGATGAAAACTCTGTTTAATTGATTTAGGTCTCATTGTTATGAGTTCATCAAGCAATCTTCCTTGTCCTCCTCTCTAACCACCATGTTGATCTCAAGTCTTGTGGGTGCAGAGCACTTTTTTTGATTTTCCACTGTCCTTTCATAAAACCTAAATGAGTTGCTGCAAGGGCACTTTGCTGTGCCAATGGCACCCAGACAGATGGAAAAAGACTCCTGTTTATCACAGAAGCTGGGCCAGACAGGTACAATGAGATTTTATTTTCAAGGCTTCCTGGAGTCAAAGAACCCTCCATCAGCTTTATCAAATGTGTGAAGAGAGTTGGCAATCTGTTGTCTTAAGAGTTGGTTGTAGAGGAGTGCACACACCTTTGCCACAATTGGTTGTAGGCCTCAACCATGGTGGAACTTGCCACACAGGATTGGGAACATGGCCTTGATGTCATGCCAAACATTCTCAACACCACACCATGATGCCTGCCATTGTTGACACATATTGTTATGAAATATATCTCTTTACATGATAATAGATGACAATACCTTGATTGTCTGTGAATGGCATGCTCCCCCATATGGTGTGATCAGATGAGGGTCACTCTTGGAAAACCCACCATCTGCAACACCTGCATTGAGTTGTTGGAGAGGGAGTGAGTGGACTGCCTGGGTAGTGGTGTGAGGGGTGATACTCCATGCAATCTCCCTACCAGCTCCACACTGTCCATGATGTGGTGCAAGAGTGGTCCCTTGATGGCATGGTGGTGCACCAGTACAGAGGTGACAATGAGCTGCACATAGACAACCCCAGACTCAAGAGGGTGCAATCCACCACCATGACTGAGGCATGGTGAGTGTGCAGAACTATTGGGGTGACCTGCTCTTCACTACAACACACCAGGCCTTCTTGTCTTGACCAATGACCCAACACAAAAAAACAGTAATGCCAACGCTGATAATGACAACGCCGCCCAAGGAAACTATTTAAGAAACATTAGGACTATTCTGGGGACTATTCTGAAGGTTCTCTTTTTTTACCTGGAATGGTGGGAGCCAATGGCATGCGTCGCAGCATTAATAAATACAACAAGCGGTCCTTTGCGCCCCGACAAGCCCCACACTACAACTTTCTTTGCAGTTTGGACGTCCAGCGGCTCAAGTAATCGAATGACCGGCCAGGAGCTAAATCACTTGGGCAGGCTGTCTTTGGTGGGCTGGCTGTTAGTAGCGTCACTTGCTTTCAGCGGAGCCAACTATTTTGCGGTGGGCCCCACAG
>NW_004457437.1:84856-86099 GCF_000313135.1 Acanthamoeba castellanii str. Neff
GTGAAGTCCAGGACCGCCTTCAGGCACTGCGCATGGAGAAACGGTTCTCCCTTCTTGGCTGGTGTCTGTGCTCCCTGTGTGTTGCTAATCTTTTTGTTGCAGCGAACTCATTGCCCGCCGCGAGGAGCTCCTCCGGCAGTGCGCCACCAAGGATGTGGAAGTCGAAGTCCTTGCGGACTGTGCGGAGCTTGTGCGCCGTGGCCAGCTGCCCCAGTACCTGCTTGACACCCTGATGGCCACACTTGCCCGCCCACAACCAACACCTCCTTGCCCCCCTGTGGACAACGATGTCCTGCTGCCCATTCCTGGGGTGAGCGATAAATAAACACACATTTTCTACGTATTTATTGTTGCGAAAATGATTTTATTTTTAAAAGGGCCAGATATCATTTTATTAATTTAAAAAATCAAAATATATTTTGCTTCGTGCCTTCCTGTGATTGGGCACTCCTGCATATGAAAGTACGTGTGTAGTGAGCGTAAAAGTGGTGGCATGCTCGTACGCCCGCATGGTACGGCAAACGTAACTGCAACTCGCTCCGTCCCGGAAACCGTTTCGACCAGACAATACGAACGCTGACTCGGGGGGCTTGGTTGCCGTGCAGGTTTCTCTCAATTTTCCGAGCCCGGGTGCGGAGCGAAGGCAGGGCCAGGACGCCCAGCAGCAGCAGCAGCAGCGGTATCTGAACGAGCTCACCGCTCCCGGTACGCTCCACGCCCCCCCCCAAGTCACGCGCTGCTGGCCTTGTGCTGCCAGTTCGTTCTGACCCCACGCCGTCGTCGGCATTGCCATTATCATCATTAGCGGGAGTTCATCCTCCGGCAGCGAGCCCAGTACCACCGCCCGCCTGGGATCACCCGCCACACGCTGTAAGCGTATGGGCGCAGCGACAAATGTACACCACCCGCTTTCCCACATTCACACGCACGCACGACCGCACACGCACGCACCGCACACGCACACGTCGGGCTCACGACTGAGGTGGTGTTCAGGGAGGAGCAGAGGGAGTGGCGGCGCCTCTCCGGCGGACCGGAGCCGCCCTATCACCGCCTCCAGGTGCCGTGCGCGCTTCCCTCGCCGTCGCCCCTAGCCGCCGCCCCGCCACACTTCCAGCCCGTGGCCTTCCCGGCAGGCGCCCAGCCCCCCGTCTTCGCCGCCGCTGCCACACCAACCGGGCCAGCACGAGGGCCGCACCACCACCATCACCACCAGCAGCCACAGCTGCTGTCCCCTTCGGCCTAC
>NW_004457437.1:86129-95490 GCF_000313135.1 Acanthamoeba castellanii str. Neff
CATTAAACGATGGGCCATCGCCAAAGGTTGTCGCTCGCCACCTGCATCGACCTCCTTCATCTTGGACCGGGCGGACACCCAGCTAAAGCCAGACATCAACAAAGCCTTTGATGTACGTCCCCGTGTGTGTGCGTGCGTGAGTGTGAGTGTGCGTGTGTGCGTGTGTGCGCGCACACATACAGCACACACAACACACACACAGCACAACACGCACAGCCAACCTTCTGCGCTGTGCATTACACCAGCTGCAGATTGCTCCGCACCGCAGCAAGCAGATATTCCACCTCCCACGTCTGCACCCTGTGCCACGAACAGCTGACCACCACCAATGATAATTTAATACTAATTCATTTTCTTCATCTTTCCAGGAAAGCTTGAAATCTATTTCTAATAACACGAAAAAGAAAAAGTGATGACCTCAGCAGCGCTCGAAGACGGCGGCGGCACCCATCCCGGTGCCCACGCACATGGAAACGACGCCGTAGCGAACCCCGCGCCGGCCCATCTCGTGCAGGAGGGACGTCGTGAGGCGGGTCCCGGTGCAGCCCAACGGATCTGTCAGCAGTCCACCACACGCACCCGCCCACAATCAGAAAAGCGAAAGCGAAGCCGAGAAAAAGAAAGCGACAGCAAAATGGGGGATGTACGGCCAAGGGCGATGGCGCCGCCGTTGACGTTGACCCTGTCGAGCGGGATGCGGAGCTCCTCCACGCAGTAGTGGAACTGGGAGGCGAAGGCCTCGTTGATCTCGAACAGGCCGATGTCGGCCAGCGACAGGCCGGCCTTCTCCACGGCCCTCGGAATCGCCAGCGCCGGCCCGATGCCCTGCCCAGTCCAGTCCAGTCCGACTGGTGAGTCATCGATCGGTCAATCGCGAGGTGGTCGGCCTGGGTGCGTACCATGACGGCGGGGTCGCAGCCGACGGCGACGAAGGAGCGGAAGACGCCCAGCACCTCCCAGCCGTGGGCCTCGGCGAGGGCGCGGGTCATAAGCAGCACCGCCGACGCGCCGTCCGACACCTGCGACGAATTGCCCGCCGTGCTCGTGCCCGACCTGCGCGCGGTTTATGTTTGTTTGTTTGCTTGTTTGCTCATTTCATTTTTTCACCCCAGAGTGGGCGTGGCTGGTTGAAGGGTGGTTCGCGTACGCGCTGAAGGCGGGCTTGAGCTTGGTCAGGCCTTCCAATGTAGTGTCGGCCCGCACGCCTTCATCCTTGTCTGTGCAGAACGCAGCGCAGCGCCGCACACGCGCATGCCACACGCACGACAAACGCATACATGGCGCACGGTCAGAAGAGAATCGAAGTGGTGAGCTGCGTAGGTGCGCGGCCGGTAAGGGCGGCGTACAGAGGACGGCGGTCCGGGGCTGACCGTTCTTGTCGTTGACGGTGGTAGCCACAGGCACGATCTCCGCGTCCCACCTGCCTTCCGCCTGTGCTGCCGCCGCCAGCTGCTGCGACTGGTACATGTGTCGTGTGTCGTGTGTCGTGTGTCGTGTCGTGTCGGCTTCGGCGCTTGGTCTGCAACAAAAAGGTAACGGTGTGACGTACGCGGTAGCCGATCCGGTCCTGTTGTTCGCGTGTCACGCCGTACCGCTCCGCCACGTTCTCCGATGTCGCCCCCATCGACAGATACACGCTACACCCACCAAAGTCATGCGCGTATCGTGTGTGCGGCGTGTGTCATGCGTGCGCGTGTGCGTGTGCGGTGGTGCGTGTGCGTGTGCGTGTGCGTGTGCGTGTGAGGCGTTGGGTTTACCTTGAGAGGAGCTCGTTGCCTTCGGCCTTGGGGTTGGGCACGGTCGGTGCGCGCACGCTGCATGAACATGACCAGCTCAGCGCCAAGCAGCTCGGGAAAAGAAAAGGGGGGAATGCCACGACGAACCCCGTCGACATGGACTCGACGCCTGCGGCGATAGCGCAATGGTAGAGGCCGCCCGAGATGCCCAGGGCCGCGTCGGCCACGGCCTGCAGGCCCGACGAACAGAGGCGGTCGACCTTCTTGACCGGCACGCTGGCCGGAAAGCCGGCCAGGAACGCCGCCGCCCGCAGGTGGCCGATCGTCGCCGCAATCCCGCCCACCACGATGTCGCCCACCCTGCACCACCGCACGCGCGCGCAATCAAACCACCGCACGCGCGCGCAGTCAAACCACCACACACGACACGCGACACGACACGCGACGCGAGGTGGGTGTACTGCTCGGGGCGCATGGAGTGGCGGCGCAGGCGGGCGTGGAGGGTATCGAGGGCGGGTGCCAGGAGGTCGTCGGCCTGGATGTCCCTGAGCAGGCCCCGCTTGGCCTTGCCGATGGGCGTCCGCACCGCGGCCACAACCACCACGTCCCGCGGCGAGCCCCGTCCGCGCGCCGACTCGGGCGCCGCCACCGACTGCGTCCACCCCGTCAATTAAGAGAGGCGCTGACGTCAGGCGGCTGCTCTTTATCTTACGAGGGCGGGCGGAAATGGGCACCAGTTTGAGGCCCTTGTCGGCGCGGTAGTGGAGATAGGCCGAGGGCGCGAAGAAGCGGGACCGGGTCTGCAGCCCGAACTCGCGGTCCCACGCGGCCAGCCGGTCCCTGATGCGCCCGCTCGGCATAGTGTCGGCCCACTTGAGCACCCCGCCACTGCTCGGGCAGCCGCACCGATGGTTAGCAGCGGGTTTATCATGTGCGGTGGTGCGTGTGCGGTGTGTGCGTGTGCGTGTGAACCGATAGCGGGGGAAGGAGTAGCCGAAGAGGGAGCCGATGTCGACGTCGGACGGGCGGACGACCATGCCCTCCTCCACCACGCGGCAGCTTTCGTTGACCACCGGAAACAGAACGAACTCCACGATCTCCTCGTCGCTGAACTCACGCGCTGCCATTCCCAATCCCACATTGCGATCGCAGGACACGATCACGACCACGACCACGACCACGACCACGGCGCACGACACACGACACACGACACACGACACACGACACACGACACACGACACACGCGCACGACACATGCATTAGAGGGGAGAGTACGGGCGAGCCCAGCGCTGCGACGTGATTGGTCGAGAATGGGTTGCAGGCCGGCCGGGTCTTCGGCGGCCTTGCCCTTGGAATGCGCATACCAGCCGCGGCCCGACTTTTGGCCGAGCCGCTTGGACTCGACGAGGAGGGCGGTGAGCTGCGACGTGTAGACCCGATCGGGCCACGCCCGGGCGTAGGTGGCGTTGATGAAGTTGGTGATGTCGACGCCCACCAGGTCGCCCAATCGGAACACGCCCATCGGCAGTCCGAACTTCATCAACACCCTGTGGTCGTTGTGTGCGTGTATGTGTGGAATGTAAGTTGTTGAGGAATGCTAAGGAATGTGCGAGTTGAAGAGAAGGTGGTGGTTTCACCTGTCGATGCGGTACGGGTCGACGCCGCAGTCGACGAGCAGGGAGGCGGCCTGGAAGAAGGGGAAGAAGATCCGGTTGACGGTAATCCAGGGCAGTTGCCCACGACGATGGGCGTCTTGCGCAGGGCTTTGACCAGTCCGAGCGTGTCCACGATCACCTGCGCCGACACCTCGCGCGTCCGCACGATCTCCACCAGAGGCATGACTTGCGCAGGACTAGCGCCCAACACACGCATAAGCTCAGATCTCTCTGTGTGCGTGTGCGTGTGTGCGTGTGCGTGTGTGTGCGGGTGCGTGCGTGCTGCAAACCTGAAAAAGTGTACACCGAGCATCCTGTGCGCGGATTGGGTGGCGGTGGCGATCTGATCGATCGGGATCGTGGAGGTGTTGGTGGCGAGTATGCAATCGGGCTTGACCACCTTCTCCACCTCCCGGAACACGTCCTGCTTCACCTTCAGATTCTCCACCACAGCCTGCATATGCCCGCCACACCGCCACACCGCCACATGTCAGCAATTACGATTCTTGCCGACAGGGAGTGTGAGTGAGTGAACCCCATACCTCGATGACCATGTCCACGGCGACAAAGTCGGCAAACTGGAGCGTGGGCGTGACCATCGAAAGAAGGCGATCGCGCTGTTCCCTGGTCAGGCGGCGCCGCTCGACCGCGCGGTCGAGATTGGCCGTCACAGTATTGACGACCGCGTCGAGCAACTGGCGGCTGACCTCCTTAATGACCACCGCTATGCCGCTGAACAGGAGAGCCGTCGCAATGCCCGATCCCATCAACCCACCGCCGATTATACCAACTATCACCACACACACACACACACACACACACACACATGACACACACACACACACACACACGACTGAGTTCTTGTGCAAGGAAGCTGATGAGGAATTTCGCAACATTCCAATCCATGGTTACCTGAGCGGATGGGGCGAGGCTGGAGTCCCTGGTCGGTCACCCCAGAGACGTTGGCCGTTTTGCGTTCGGCAAAGAACGCGTGGGTCATGGCTTCGGATGCATCGTTGTAGAGGCACGCCACGACGGCCCGCCGCTCCGCATCGACGCCGCTGGACCCGCCCATCTGTACGCCTGCACGCCGCAGCAGTCGTAGCGCTACTCAGTAACTTACACTGTTTTCTCTCGATTATTCCAGAGTACCGGCTTGGACGGCGTCGAGACAGGCAAACGGGTGCACGACGGTGTTGGGCGGATAGGCCCGCTGTTGGGCTCGGTAGGCCTAAAGTAATTACGAGAAAATCGACCATCAGAGATCGTCACGGTCCTACAGGGGTGGGGGTGGGTCACGAACCTCGTCGATGATCTTCTTGGCCTCGGGCAGAGGCTCGAGCCTGTCGGTGAGCTGCGTGGCGCGCACGAACGGCCTCATGCCCTCAGCGATCTCTTTGCCCACCTGTGTGTGTGTGTGTGTGTGTGTGTGTGTGGTGGTGGTGGTGGTGGTGCGTCAAGAGTAGAGGCCAGAGAGAGAGAGAGAGTGTGTTACGACATGTGCGATGGTCAGTTGTTTACCGTGATCGCAGCGTCGATGAGTTGCGCTGGATCGCTGCCTCCAACGACCTCATCGACCAGCCCGAGATTCTTGGCTTCATCGGCCTTCAGCGAACGAGACGACTGCGCGGTGGTCCCGCCAACCAACGATGATGTGAGACCACATTCGTACCACCGCACCCGAGAGTTGTGTACCAGCATCATGTCGACCGCCTTCTTCATCCCGACCAAGCGCGGGAGTCGCTGGGTGCCGCCCAGGCCCGGAATCACTCCGAGCGCCAGCTCAGGCAGGCCCAGCTTGGTCCTGGACGTTGCGAAAGAACGAAGGCTGAGCCCCATTCGGACCCTTACAGAGGAAAAAGAGCGAAAGCGGAGGTCACACACCTCCGGGTGGCGACGCGGGCGTGGCAGGCCATGGCGACCTCGAGTCCGCCGCCGAGTGCGAAGGTGTCCATGGCAGCGACCACCGGCTTAGACTGCGACTCGAGCCAGTTGAGCCACGCGTGCTCCCGCTCCATCAAGCGCATCGAATCGGCTACACGGGAGTGTGACGTCAGCATAGGTATGTCGCGAAAGATGAGGTGCTGTGTACCGTCGAGGCGGTCTGGAGTGTTCCGGAGCAGTTCGATGCTATCCTGTATGCTGGCGATCTCTGCGCCGGCCACGAACTTCTGATTGGCGCCGGTGATCACCAGAAGCTTGACGTTGTCGTCCTCCAGCGCTTCATGTGTGAGCCTGTCGGAGAGGGCGTTAAGCAGGATTGTTACAACACTGATGAGTGCAAAACCTGATGAGGCCATCAAAGACGCCTCTGCTGAGCGCGTTGACGGGCGGGTTGTCGATCGTCAGCACCGCCACGCCACTGCCATCTCTACGGCGCACACAGACACAACACGCGTGGTGCAGTTAGTGGGTTCGTTCACCTGTGCGTTTGGCAGTGAGTGGTAGTGGGTTAAACCTGTGCACGTGCAAGCTGACGCTCTCGGCACCGAACTGGACCGCGGCCAGGCCTGCATCGAGCGGTGCAGCTACCTCCTCCTGCCCACGCCACAGTAAAATGTTTCGAACGTGGGTACACGCTGTCCGGTGGTGGCTTTGGGGGGGGGGGTTGGTGCACCTTGGTCAGGGCAGTGCTCAATAAGCCAAGACCGAGGTGGTTCAGAATCACCTCGCGGCGCCTGCGGCACGTTCTCTTCGTGTCGTCCATGCTCGTGCCACTACGCAAGCGGGAACTGCGCTCTTCCAAGAGCAGAATAATAGCTTTTATTTCAGACCTTCTAATAATTAGAAAAAAAGTCCGTCGACAAAGCCTATCCTCGGTAGCTTAGTTGGTAGAGCGCACGGCTGTTAACCGTGAGGTCGCAGGTTCGAACCCTGCCCGGGGAGCTTTCTTTTTTTTCACCCGTTGCTTTTTCCACACCGAACGCCTTCAAGTTTGTTCGTGAGCTGCGTAATGGAGAACGCAGGACGCACGCCCATGGAAGCCTTGTTGGCGGTCGAGGTGTGGGAGGGCATATTCATGTGGCTGACCTCGGCTCGTGACCTGTGCGCTGTGGCCTGCCTCTGCCGCACGGCTCACGCCCTTGTGGCCGGCCCCCAGGCCACGCGCCTTTGGCGCGCTCTCGCCCTTCGTCGCCACTGGCCGTACGAGCTCCCAATATCATCGAGTTATTAAATTAACTCAATGGCTTATTTTATTCACATTATTTTTTACAGAGAAGACACACTCATCAACCAGCCAGGCGACTTCCGCCGCGAGCTCTGCTATCGGGTGGGGCGTTGTGTACCCGAGTACGGCCCGATCGACGTGGACCTGAGCACCACTAGCCTCAAGTTCATAGCATGTAACCAGCCCAGCGCTGATGCCCTGCGTAGCGGCAGCCTGGAGGACATCCTGCGCTACATCTACCAACAGCTTTCATGTATGCCTCCGTCGTTGACCAGTTCCCGTTGAAGTGACCCCCCAAGTCTTAACCAACTGGTGTATTGTGTTATGGGTGCAAGTTGCGCTCGAAATCCACATAGTCCTGCACAACTACGCTGCGCAGTTCACCGACGAGGAGCTGCTCAATGCCATCGTGTACGTTGGCTATGCCCTCCCAGTGCGATTGTTGCACACCACTCACCCATGAAGCTCTCTCTCTCTCTCTTTCTCTGAAACCAGGAAAGCGGGGTTCCCCTCCTCAACGCAATCACCGAGTTCCGAGTGGTGGTCTGTGTGGCGGCACTCACTACCTACCTCCAGGTACGCGACACACGCACGACACGCACGACACACACACACACAAAGCGAGACACAAACCACTTTCTTTGTGTACATGCCCAGGGCTGTGTATACGCTGATTAAGTGGATTCAAGTGAGCCCACGCATCGGCAAGTCCTGTGACGACAGCCTCGAGCGCATGCGCGCCCACCTCCTCGGCGCCGCGTCGCCGCTCCCCTTTCTCAGCGCGCCGACCTGCAGCGTCTCGTCACCACCGCCGAGAAGTGCATTCAACACTTGCGCCTGCGGCAGCAGCAGCTGCAGGACCAGAAGGCCAAAGACGAGCAGCGGCTGCGCCGTCTCGCGGAGGAGGCAGCGGTTGTAGCGCCTCCGCCGCTGCTGCAGTTCGTCCATTCGGCGCCGGGCGACGAGCTGGCCGCGGAGCTGATCGACCACTTCTTGCGCACGAAGCCAGAGCGATTGGCGGAGGCGCTGACGATGCGCGCATGGGACTCGTTCGCATCGATCACGCTCAACGAGCTGGCCAACCAGGGTAAGCGTTCACCAAGTAGCGCCCGAACATCAGTTTGCTCACCTCCTCTACGTTGTGTGTGTGTTCGCGCGTGTGTGCGTGTGTGCGTGTGTGTGTGCGTGTGTGCGTGTGTGTGCGTGCGTGTGCGTGCGCACTGATGAAGCGTGGGCAACAAAATCAAAAGGGGAGAAAGCGCCTAACGTCGTGCGGCATATTGAAGAAGCCAATCGGGTGCTCTGACGATTGTGCTTTTCGCTTTTTTCGCTTGCCTCGCGCTAATGCTCACCGACACGACACGACACATGACACATGACATGACACGACACGACACAACGCACTGGCACGTCACCACACGCTTAGCTCGCGGCGGTCGTAACTGCTAGCGTGTTGGTCGGTGGCGAGTGCGCAAATAGGTCCCCCCAGGAGAGGGCCTCCGTGATGCGGCACTGGATCTGTGTGGCTGAGGTGAAGTCTCCCGCTCCTGGATTGCCTCACCGCCATACCGGTCTAAGACACATGCACACGCATACGCACCACCGCACACGCACACGCACCACCGCACACGCACACGATACGACACACACCGCACCCCGTTCTGTAACATACCTGCTAGGCGGCCAGGCGACTCAACAACTACGCGACGATGATGGCCGTGATGGCCGGCCTGAACGACGCCGCCTGTTGGCGACTCAAGCGGACTTGGGAGGTGCGCGTTGAGTGTTCGGGTTGCGCGTGGGTTGAGTGCTGAGTGCGACGCTGTCAACAGGTGGTGAAGGCCTCAGATGAAGTGTCGCAGACCTACTCGGCTCTTGAGACGTTGATCGACAGGAGATCGGGACGGCTTTGTTACCGCCAGGCCCTGGCCAACGCTGCACTTCCCTGCCTGCCCTACCTGGGTACCACACCATTCACACTCACGATCACTTGCAACTGTTGCAACTGTTCGGCGCGCCGCCACAGATGTAACACACACGGGCGAGACGAGCCAGGAAACTGACAGGAGAGGTGCACGTCGCCGCAGGCTTTATGTTGACTGACCTCACCTTCATCTGCGACGGACAAGGGACCCATTGGCAAGGCCCTGGCGTGGTACCCTTCAAAAAGTGGCGCCTCTGCAACGACGTCTTCACTGAGATCGGGTACGCTCGCACACTGTGTGTCGTGTGTGTCGTGTGTGTCGTGTGCGTGTATATCGTGTGCCTTTCTGGTTAACTAGCGACTCGTTGGTGTGATGTTGGTACAGACGATGGCAGAGTGTGCCCTACCGCTTGGATGAGCAAGCAGAAGTGGTGGAACACTTGATGCGGTCCGAGCTGTTCCACCCAGCTGACTCGGAAGAGTTGTACGCTCTTTCTTGCGCTCTAGAGCCCAAGACCAAATGATGCAACACCGCAAGTTAGCGTGTTGTCCTTCACAAGAATGGCCATTCGCTTGCGCACCATTCCGTACGAGAGCGGAGTAGGGTGCCTGCCCACAACCTTGACCCCACAGTGATTGCGGATGCCTGTCGACAATAGCGCCCGGGGAGCTTTCTTTTTTCAAACATACTTCGAAGCTTCGCTTTTCACAATCACCGAGCGGACCAGTGACATCATGAGAAGGGCTGAGTGTTGGGTGCCGATGGTGAAGAAAATCACCTTAGGGTTAGCGTTGATGCGGGGCGAACAGTTTTATTGGTGTCGCCAAGACATTTCAATTAAAAACATGACCTGGTCCGGAGAACATACAGTAACGC
>NW_004457437.1:95555-98227 GCF_000313135.1 Acanthamoeba castellanii str. Neff
GATGCTGTGCGCCATAGGAAGATACCTTGGCATAGTTGACAGCAACGAGAGCACCGTCAGCAGCGAGACGCTTGGCAATGGCAGCTCCGATGCCACGAGGCGCCGGTCACGATGGCCACTTTGCCTTCGAGAATGCGTTGCTGGGTGGTAGCAGAAGGGGCAGACATGTTGTTGAAGTTGTGAGTATTGTCAATGAAAAGGAAGTCTGTTGTTGTGCGTTTTTGTAGGTGGTGCAGCCTCCCATCCAGCCGAGATCTGAGGCGAGGTCTGATTGTTATTGGCTGAGAAGGCTGCAAGCCCGAAGGCGACTCTTGTTGGCCAAGAATTTCTAAGTCTGCCGAGATTTTGGGCCGAGCAGGCGATTTTTATTTTGTCCATCCCATACAAAATTGCCCCAAAGCGCCTGGCAGATACTCGATCATTATCTTTTGCTGCCAATCGTAGTTTTGTATTGTTCTTGCATCACTGGCTTCCATCATCAGCAAAGGTAGAAGTGGGTTCAGCTCACTGTCCCTCTAGTTGTCGACCATTATATGTGGCTTGGCGGTGTTTTTCTTGGCACTAACACTGCAAAAACAGATGGGCCAAGAAAACAGAGAAAATGGGTGTTGTGGCTTGTTGATGGCCTTGTGTTTTACCCACATGCAGGTCAGCTGGGAAACACTGAACTTAATGATGGCAGTACATGATGTGCAGTAATTGTATGTAGTGGGCCTATGTGTTTGTAACATATTGTTGAGACTTGAGTACATACACTCTCAACTTTTTACTCCTCCATCCTCTCATCATTGTTGTTGTTGCTGCCACTCTGGTCCTTGTCATTGCCACCACTCTGGTCCTTGTTGTCACCACCACTCTGAACTTGCAGTCATTTGAAATGAGAGGTCCAGTCATTTTGAAAAGTGAGTTTAAGAAACCATAAAAGGTATACCTTTTATCATGATTTGAGCCACTCTGTATGTTTCATACCAAGATGGAATTGATGTCAAATATGAGGTTGGTGTAGTTATCAGGGATGGAGCATGTTATCCTTGCCTATTTGCTTGGTGAGGGTATCAAGGCCTCCTTCAGCTGCTGGAACACAGTGGCTGAGATGGGGGGTGACATAGCTGACAGTGGCTGATCACACAGTGGGTCCGCACGTTGGACGATACAGCACAAGTGAGGAGAAAAAAGAGAACTGACAATGCAAGGACTTGATAAATCCTTTATTCTTTTTAGTTACTGTGTAATGAAAGCAAGAAAATAAACGATTTAACATACAGATTGGCTTGAACTGATGGACCACTGCTGGAGTCACTGGTGCTGGTATCACTGCTATTGCTCTGGTCGTCATCAATGCCACTGCCCAAGTCCTTGTTGCTCTCATCATCATTATCACCACCACTGCTGCTTTCATTGAAAAGAACAATGAACAAGAGGTGAAGGAGAAGGAGTGGGAGAGGAAGAAGGAAGATCAACTCTTTCAAATTGGTCATCAAGGACACGCCCTCCAAAGCTTAAGAGAGTCCCCATGTGCAAGGAGTTCCATGGCCTGGCATGTCTCCTTCTCCATTCTTCACATCAAGTCTCATCAACACTCTTCTGGTGGGCGAGCTTCCTTGATTTTTTTCACCATCACCCACAGTGTCCCATCAACACTCTTCTGGTGGGTTTCCTCAATGTTCTTCATCATTCAGTCACCAAGATACCTGACAATCCACAATTTTTAGCAGATTGTTGGGTTTTTTGGCCCTTCTGTTTTGACAGTGAAAGTAGAGGTCCCACTGCTGTTTTGCAGCGCCACTCTAAGTGCAGTATGTAGTCCATCCACACTGTTTCATCATCTCTTGAGCTTGGTCCTGGCCATCATCTTGTCTCTTGCTGGTTGCCTGTTTCACCAGGCATTCCACCAGGGCAAAAACTGTGTGCTGAATGAGGTGCTCATCCATGTTGTAGTTGCCAGTGAGACCAAACTGCCTGGACGCCTGCTCATGAATATTCACTGGAATCCTGTGCAGCATACTGGAGGAAAAGCAGGAAGGCAAAATTATACTCAACCATCAGCACTATGTACAAACCATGCTTGTTCACAATTGCTAGTTGGATTTAAATTATCTTCAACACATCATTTGCCACCTCATATGGGTTCTGCCTGGAGATGGGCATGTAGGTGGGGCGTTCTCCCAAGTCCTGTTTGAAATGCCTTGAGCTTGGTCATATAGGTGAAGGATATGAAGAGATAGAGGGACCTAGAGGAGAACATCAACTTTTGTTTGTGGCTGGTCTTTTCAGTTGACCGTGCGCAGGAGCGTTTCTTCAGTCATGATACGTTTGTTGTTCGTCTTCGTCTTGCGCAGCTTAGTGCTCACAGAAGCTAAAGTTGCGCTCCCAGATCTCGTTGGTTGCTGTCACATAATACTTGCGCTCCCACATGAGCTTCTCACGGTGCGCCTTGGCCTCCTCCCACGTGAAGCCCCACTTGGCCAGCTTGAGGATGTGGTGGATGATCTCGCTCGGCAGGCTCACCTTGTGCTTGACCGTGGCCTCGATGAGTGCGCGCGCCACGCCCTTCTTGGTCTCGTCCCACTGCTGTTGGGGAATGTCGGCCGATGACTTGACCCTGTGTTGCCACCACACCAGAAACATGTCAACAGGGCCAGCGCACGCGTGTGTGTGTGTGGTGTGTGTGT
>NW_004457437.1:98431-101612 GCF_000313135.1 Acanthamoeba castellanii str. Neff
AAAAGATAATGATCAAGTATCTGCCAGCAGGCGCTTTGGGGTAATTTTTGTATGGGACGGACAAAATAAAAATCGCCTGCTCGGCCCAAAATCTCGGCAGACTTAGAAATTCTTGGCCAATAAGAGTCGCCTTCGGCCTTGCAGCCTTCTCAGCCAATAACAATCAGACCTCGCCTCAGATCTCGGCTGGATGGGAGGCTGCACCACCTACAAAAACGCATAACAACAGACTTCCTTTTCATTGACAATACTCACAACTTCAACAACATGTCTGCCCCTTCTGCTACCACCCAGCAACGCATTCTCGAAGGCAAAGTGGCCATCGTGACCGGCGCCTCTCGTGGCATCGGAGCTGCCATTGCCAAGCGTCTCGCTGCTGACGGTGCTCTCGTTGCTGTCAACTATGCCAAGGTATCTTCCTATGGCGCACAGCATCCCACGTCATCACCTTTCCAGCATTGCTTGCTTACTCTGACCCACACCTCCTCACCCAGAGTTCCGACGCTGCTGCGACAGTGGTGAAGGAGATCAAGGCCGCCGGCGGTGAGGCTCATGCCTTCCAGGCAGATGTGGCCTCGAAGGAACAGATCTTCCGCCTTGTTGAAGAGGTCGTGCGCCACTGGGGCCGCCTGGACATCCTCGTCAACAACGCTGCAACTCCTGGCGTTGCTAGTGCAGTCGAAGACGTCACGGAGGATGTATTGGAGAACGTGCTGGCCACGAACTTCAAGGGTCCGTTGTGGGGCATCCAGGCAGCGTCGAAGGTGCTTAAGTCCGGAGGCTCCATTATCAACATCACCAGCATCGCCTCTCGCGGGTGGCCGGTACGCAAGGCTCTATGCTAGCCGTGTCATCACCAGATCCGTCGGCAACTGACACCCTCTCGGGGCTTTTCTCTCATGTTTGGGCACAGGACTTGTCAGTGTATGGGGCAACAAAGGCGGCAGTGCAGACCTTGAGCATCACGGCAGCCAAGGAGTTGGGCCCAAGGGGCATCAGGGTCAATTCGGTCGCCCCTGGCGTCATCCCCACCGACATGTCTCGCGGCGCCTTCCCGCCAGGCGGGTACGAACAGATGGAGGCACAGACCAAGCAGCTCACTCCATTGGAACACCGAGTGGGAACAGTGGAAGAGCTGGCCAACGTTGTAGCCTTCCTGGCAGGCCCCGAGGCCAGTTGGGTGACCGCTCAGACCATCGACGTCGCCGGAGGCGCCTAAGGGCCTGTGCGTTACTGTATGTTCTCCGGACCAGGATTGAAATGTCTTGGCGACACCAATAAAACTGTTCGCCCCGCATCAACGCTAACCCTAAGGTGATTTTCTTCACCATCGGCACCCAACACTCAGCCCTTCTCATGATGTCACTGGTCCGCTCGGTGATTGTGAAAAGCGAAGCTTCGAAGTATGTTTGAAAGCAACGTGAAAAAGAAAGCTCCCCGGGCAGGGTTCGAACCTGCGACCTCACGGTTAACAGCCGTGCGCTCTACCAACTAAGCTACCGAGGATTGCTATTGTCGACAGGCGTCCGCAATCACTGTGGGGTCAAGGTTGTGTGTGGGCAGGCACCGGACCTTGAAAAGAACATCAACTTTTGTTTGTGGCTGGTCTTTTGCAGTTGACCGTGCGCAGGAGCGTTTCTTCAGTCATGATATGTTTATTGTTCGTCTTCGTCTTGCGCAGCTTAGTGCTCACAGAAGCTAAAGTTGCGCTCCCAGATCTCGTTGGTTGCTGTCACAAAATACTTGCGCTCCCACATGAGCTTCTCACGGTGCGCCTTGGCCTCCTCCCACGTGAAGCCCCACTTGGCCAGCTTGAGGATGTGGTGGATGATCTCGCTCGGCAGGCTCACCTTGTGCTTGACCGTGGCCTCGATGAGTGCGCGCGCCACCCCCTTCTTGGTCTCGTCCCACTGCTGTTGGGGAATGTCGGCCGATGACTTGACCCTGTTGTTGCCACACCAGAAACATGTCAACAGGGCCAGCGCACGCGTGTGTGTGTGGTGTGTGTGTGTGTGTGTCATGCGTGTGTGCTGCGTCATAGAAATGATGGGAACGGCACCGATGGTCGGGATCAATGAGGAAGAAGCACAGGATCTTGCGCAGGCCCACCTGGTCGTTGGATTTATTCTTCATGTCGCGGACCTTGTGTTGCAGATGGTTCCCAAACACCAGACACCGCCCCATCGGTGTGTCCGCCTGCCACGCACCCGCACCCCGCCATCAGCGTTCATTCACTCATTCAGACATGTGTGCGCAGACAACAACCAAACATGAAGCTTGTACCTTGCCCAGGTTCTGGTTGAAGTTGTAGCCTTGGGTGTCGCCCCGCTCCTCCAGAACGTTGTCGCGCTTCTGGCGGAAGGCCAGGCAGCTGTCGGCGAGGTTGGGCGTGGTGTGGTAGTAGTAGATGCCCGAGGCCACGATGCGCTCGTGCTTCATGCCCTCCACGTGCCACGAGCCCTCGTGGGTTTGGCCCGGCTGGAGGATGTAGTTGGCCGCCTTGACCACCACCTGCAGCCGCTTCCCGCCCAGCGGCCTTCCACCCAGCACCTGATGTGCGTTGTGTGTCAGTCAGCTGTGTTTGGGTGTTTCTTCACCGTGACCACGGGGCTCAAGAACTGCTGGTTGGTACCCTTTCGAAGAGGGGAACGAAGAGGCGAAACGTGGCCGCAATGTCGTCATAGAGGGCCGCGTGGCGCGTGCGGTCGAGGTTGTTGATGTAGGACTCGATTGACACCGCTCCATCGGCCGCTACATCGAACTCAGCTGGAAGCCACTGATAGATAGACTCCACCTGCTCGAGTGTCTTCTCCTTCCTGAGGTACTTCTTCTCCTCGTCTGCATCGCCGCCCAAATCTTCGTAGTCGATTTCTTCGTGTTCTTCTCCGCCCTCGTCGGAACTGCCAGCATCGTCATCCTCATCGACATCATCGTCCTGCTTCTTCTTCGCCACCCAGAGGTCCGCGACTTGGCGCTTGGGCGGCGCTACAGCGGCGGCGGTGGTGTGTGGCTCGTAGGAGAGGCCGCGGATGTAGGGGTACAGCGACGGATGCACTAAGTCTTGCACCTGCCGTAAAAAACAAAAAAAAAAAAAAAACAAAAAACAAATAAGTATCTATTATACTTATATTAATTTGATTGAATTAACAACAGAATGGACCGGCAAGGAGAGTAATAGATG
>NW_004457437.1:101633-115103 GCF_000313135.1 Acanthamoeba castellanii str. Neff
CAGAGCCGCGCCCGTCGTGGCCTCCTTGTCCTCGGCGGCGCCCACCACGCTCTCGCGCAGAAGGCGGGCCAGGGCCTCCGCGACTGAACTGGCCGAGGCGCCCTGGGCAAGGGCCTCAGCGCGCCACTTGGCGACAATGGTCGGGTCAGCCACCTTGCGCGCCCACTCGGGCTTGGCCCGCAGAGCAGTCACGATACCGCGCACGTCGGCCTCCACCGGCGCCTTGGCCTCCCCCTCGTCGCGGTCGGATTGCGCTGTGCGGGTCCGCTTGTGGTCGGGCGACTTGGCGACATCGTCCGCCGCGCCGGCGTCGGGTGACACCACCTGCCCCAATTCGCCGTCTGCGTTGCTTTGTCTGCGCGTCCTCTTCATGTGTTGGGCGTTGTTTGTTTTGCTCGTGGTCTTGTCACACTGCTTTTAAACCACCACAAATTATTTTAGAAGAACATTTTCTATTTCGCCTTGCAGTGAAGCTGCGCAATTTTGGCCCACAGCTGCTGTGTTCAGTTTGTTTGAATTACTACTCTTTAACAGAGTTCCAAATACCACTTAAAAGTAGTGTTGTGCTGCTTCTGTGCCTCATTCTTGTGATATAGGTGGCTCTTGAGCCCCACACATGGAGTTCACCAACTTGTGCTCATTTTATCTTGTAAAAAGTTAAATATCCTCATCATGGAGCACACCTTCATCTATGTGGAGCTCCTTGAGCTTGGGCAGAGAGTGTAAGCAGTAGGGGACACTCTTGAGGTGGTTCTCTCTCAGTTCCAGGAACAAAAGTTTCTGAAGGCCTGTGGCAATAGAATTCTGTGTGAGTGGGTGTATGGATAACAAGCAAGCAAAGCATACCTCCATCCAAAGCAGTAGGAAGGTGGGCTATTTGGTTGTTGTTGAGGTAGAGCAGCTCAAGGAATTTTAGTTGAGTGAGTGCCACTGGCACTGATGTTAACTTGTTTCCTAGAAGTAGTTGGTGAGAGAAAACACTTTGATTGAATGTGTTGTGGGGGCTACCAATCAAGTAAAGCTTGTTGAGGTTCTTGAGATGGCCTATCTCTGGAGGGATGTTGGGCAGCTGGTTATCATTCAAGAACAGTTCATCCAGTGTCTCACCCAGACTGCAGATCTGGGCACAGGGATTGTAAGGGTGAGTTTCACTTGACACCACATGGCAGACACAAGCCACACCTACCTCAATTGGAAACTCAGAAAAGTTGTTGTGGTTGAGGTAGAGCTTTTCAATTGCTTGCCAGCCCTGTCCAATCCCCTCAGGCAGCTGCTCCAGCTGGTTGTTGTTGCAGTAGAACTTGACCAGCTTGCACCAGTTGGCAGCACTGCACATGCACACAGGTTGAGCACAGCCCCTCCTCAATGAAACAACAGGCAAAATACCTGTTGGGCAGGGATTGAAGTTGGTTGTCGTTGGCGTAGAAGAGGCTCAGGGATGCGAGTTGGCCCATCTCCTCGGGCAGCTCCTCCAACTCATTTCCGTTCACATGCAGCGTCTGTTCTCATATCAGTGCATGCGTGCGCGTGTGCGTGTGCGGCGGTGCGTGTGCGGCGGTGCGTGCATTGTAGATATTGCTGTGAACCTTGAGTGCCTGACAGTTGCCGATTGTGGAGGGAAGAGCCCGCAGCCGGTTGTTGTTAAGATGGAGGACGGAGAGCTGCGTGCAGCCGGAGAACAGTTCCGAGGGAAGCGACTCGAGGTGGTTGTCGTTGAGGTTGAGCTCCTGCAGCTTCGTCAGGCCGCCCACTTCGGCCGGGAGCAAGGCCAGCGCATTGGCGCTCACGCAGAGGAACTGCACGTCGCGCCACCAGCCGCCCGGGCCGATCACCGTCGGGAGCCGCGTCAGGCCGTTCGTCTGCAGCATCACCTCTTGGGCGTCCCGCCCCACCTTCCCCGCCATCACCTGTTTTGTCGCACACGCACACGACGCTGAGCACCGTGGCCGAGGGAGTTAGAATATATTCCTTGGGGGGGGGGCTTACCGCGTCGAGGTCGACGTCGGTGAGGCTGCAGGAGTCTAGCTTGAGCACGGCTACCCCAGCGCCCTTCTGCTTGCGCGCCTTCTTGTACTCTGCGAGGCGCCGCGCCACCGCCTCATTCTTCGGCGCGCCTCCTTGCTGGTTGCCCATCTTGTTAGTTTATTTTATTGGTTGGTGGATTAATTTTGATATTCTTTTTTCAGGTTGAAATAATCCTACTCTTTTCGTTTTTATTTGGATGTAAATGAATGGAATGCACAACATGCGAAAGGTAAGGTATGGCTGGCCACAGCCCCAGCTTGAGCCTGAGGGGCCAGCCATGGTCACCAAAAAAGAGGAGAATGGGGGGGAGCGATTGAGTGGCCAAGAAAGCGCCCCAAAATGCAGCGAAGAACACACGACACGGTCCCCAGACGGAGCAAAGCTGTCACCGGTGAGAGGGCGCACCATAGCCACGCGGTGATTGTGTGCCGTGGGTGAACCCGACGCGGAGAGGCCAGCCACTCGCCCCATGGAGCTCTGAACGAGCAACACTGACGCCCTACCGCACACACTTCCCATCCGACACTACACAATGCAACGAGCCTCCTGTCTCTTCCTCTTCTTCGTCCTCTTTGCCCAAGCCGCATGGGGATTTCGTACACGTGCGTGCCGTCAACGCACACACTCACCGCACACACGCAATACGTAGGAACGCACGCGCACGCTAACTGTTGGTTTGGGCTCTTCAGAGCTGGCCCCGCTGCACGTGGCTGCCGATCCTTCCCAGAGAGTCGAGGGCGAGTACCTCGTCCTCCTACGCGAGGGCCTTAGCCGACCCCTCTGTGCGCACCACCACCACCACCTCCCGACAGCCTAGCAGTGCGTTAGGAGTGTTGCGTGGGCAATGGTGGCTGACCACAGGGCTTCACCGGTCAGTCGAGACGCAGGTGGCGAGCCTGCGCGCGGCCCTGTACGCCGCGGCTGACGGCAGTGAGCTGAAGCACGTGTTCGCCATCGGTCCCGACTTTCGCGCTTTGCACCTCAAACTCAGCCCCAGGTATAAAATGCCACGCACACACGCACACACGCATGCACACACAGCACGCACACGCACACACGCACACGCACACGCAAGCACACGCACACAATGACACCAGGGCTCTATGTTCACACCAACTGCCGTTATTGTTGTAGGCTTCTCGACATGGTGAGGCGACATCCCGATGTGGCTCTCGTTGAAGAGAACCAGGTGGTTCGCACGAGCGAAACCTGTCGACAACAGAAGGACGTCCCTTGGGTACGTGTGTGCCAACCCCGACTCCGTCGTGCCATGGTATCACACTTATTTACACGTCACTATAGAATCTGGGTCGCATTGACACGCATGAGCTGGCGCGGGTGGACGACGACTACTCGTACGGCTTTACCGGCCGGGGTGTTGACGTCTTCATCATCGACACGTATGTCAAGCCTTTGGAACTAACTTTGTTTATTTTGAGTCGGGTCCTGACCATCCTTGTCCTGCACGCACACAGGGGCATCTTGACGAGCCACGTCGAGTTCGGAGGCAGAGCCGAGTGGGGCGCCAACTTTGGCGACCAGAGCGACTTTGATTGCAACGGCCATGGCACGCATGTCGCGGGCATCGTGGCCGGCCATCGCTATGGCGTAGCCAAGAACGCCACCGTCATCGCCGTAAACCGACCCTCCACCACCAAACGCACTCACAACCTGCGCTCGTGATGCCCATAGCTTCTTCCTGTCTCTTTCTGCCTTGCACAGGTTAAGGTGCTGGGCTGCGCTGGCGCGGGCTCGTGGGACGCCGTGATCTCCGGCGTGCAGTGGACCGCGGAGCAGGCCAAGAAGCGCGGCAGGCCCGCGGTGGCCAACATGTCCCTTAGCGGCGGCAAGAGTCCAACCGCCAACGCCGCCGTAGCCGGTACCCGCGCCATCTGTCCCGGTGACCACCTACAGACTTGAATCATCTCAACTCTGTCCCCCCTCAGCGGCGGTGGCCCTGGGCGTGACAATCAGCGTAGCGGCGGGCAACGAGTTCTCAGACGCGTGCACCAGGTCGCCGGCCATGGTACCCACCGTGCTCACCGTGGCCGCCACCTACGTGGCCGACGAGAACGAGACGGCGACGGCAACCACGGTCCGGCGGGACCGGCGCGCCGACTTCTCCAACTACGGCACCTGCGTGAACATCGCGGCGCCGGGCAAGGACATCCGATCGGCGTGGATCAACGACGGCGGCGGCAAGCCGGATGCCACCTACTACACCCTGTCGGGCACGTCGATGGCCAGCCCGCACGTGGCTGGCGTGGCGGCGCTGGTCCTGAGCCGGTTCCCGGAGGAGCAGTTGACGCCGCGCGAGGTGGGCGCGTACCTCCGCAAGCACGCCACGAACGGGGTGATCGACCTTGCGTGTGAGGAGGCCGCCCCGGACGACGAGCCGGCATGCCGCGCCACCCCAAACAAGCTCCTGTTCACCAACTGCTAACAAACACGATTTGGTACCACTGACCTTTGTGGAACAACCACTTTTGCATGGATGTGTCGGCAATCCTCGGTAGCTTAGTTGGTAGAGCGCACGGCTGTTAACCGTGAGGTCGCAGGTTCGAACCCTGCCCGGGGAGCTCTCCCTTTTCACTCAGCAGTGATCAAGTTTGTTGGCAGGGGTTACGCAGCAGGGAGCATGTAGCCAATGAACTTGCAGTCATTTGAAATGAGAGGTCACAAATGACTGTGGAATTTTTGTTGTGCTAAAATCATGAGATTGGACATTTTTGATTTACAGGGCAGTTTTGAAGATTTAGATTGCATGTGTGATTTTGACATGCTAGACTGCTTATAAGTCACATTGAGGGACTGGAGAATAAAATGATTTCATAAAAACTTGGTATTTGTGGAGTTAAAAGTGATTTTATCAGTGTGGAATGGAGTGTAATTTTAACTTCAGGAATAGGACCAAAAAAATGTGCATAGTCATTGTGTACATGTATGTGATAAAGTAAGTGTACCAAAACATGTACATGATAGGAAATTGGTCATTCCAGACCTTGACTGATGGCCCAGTTACAGCATCATATCTCTCATTACTACTGATGATGCATGTGGCTGGTTCCTACACATGCTGAGCTTCTGTCAGCAGTGCACCCTTGGCCTCCCATTCCAGGGTAAGCCCCTTGTGCCCACCCTCTGCCTGGCCACTGCACCACCCTCTGTTGTCCAGCAGCACCAGTGGGAAGTGGCAACCAGTGCAGATGCCCCACATGCAACCAGTGCAGATGCCCCACATCTCCCTGTGCTGTAGCCATGGGCACTGAAAGACACCCCACACACTCTCCCCACACAATAGCTGTGGGCACCAGAAGATGGTCCAGTCACAGTCTCCCACACAACTGGTGCCCTGTGCCCAAAAAGGTGACCCCTCCTTCTCCTCCATCACCTTCCTCACCATGTGCCTTTTGGCACTCCTTCTTTGTCTCTCCCTGCTGCCATTGGGGTTCAGGAAACTTACTAAAAGTTGTGTTGCACAACTTCAGCCACCAGCCACTTGACTTCCGTTGAAACAAGAAAAGAAAGCTCCCCGGGCAGGGTTCGAACCTGCGACCTCACGGTTAACAGCCGTGCGCTCTACCAACTAAGCTACCGAGGATTAATTGCTTTCAGTTGGGAGATGGCTACTGTTTCAATCGAGAGGTCAGTTTCGCTGATCAGTGAAGCTCCCGGATCGGTGACGGAGGACCCAAGAGAATGTCCTGATCTTACGCTTTCTACATTGCACACATCTGAAATCGTTATTAATTGATCCATGAATCGCATAGACAAGTTTTTCAGCCTCGCTGCAGAGGAGGCGAAGCAGAGCGACATGCACTACAAGCACGGGGCTGTGATCGTCAAGGGCGGTCACGTCGTGGCAAAGGGCCACAACTCTCGTCGCAGCAGGGTGGAGGGCGAGAACTATTGGTACTGTTACAATCTCCTCCACAAATTTACAACATTTTAATCGCCTCCCCCCCAGCTCCACCCACGCCGAAATGAACTCCCTGTATCGTTTTGAAGCGGGCTCTGAACCCAAAGAAGGGCAACAACAAGAACAAGAAGAAGAACGCCAATAAGCACCGGTACCACTTACATCTCTTCTTTTCTCTCTACGTGAAGAACAAAAACTCACTGTCGCTGATCCACAGACTCAAGCGGGTGAAGGGGTGCGACATATACGTGGTACGGTTGGACGGGGCGGGTCTGGGCGAGTCCCGGCCCTGCCACCTCTGTCTCGAGTGGCTCCGCGCGTGCGGAGTCAAGCGCGTGTTCTACAGCGTGCGACCGCAGCAGCAGGCCGCTGCGGCAGCTCAGCCAGTTGGCGACGACGATGGGTCTCCTCCTGTCGCCGCTGCAGGCGCCGTGCGCTGGGTGAAGCAGGTGCGTTGCATGCACACATGACATGCTACAGAGAGCTTGAGCTGACCGGTGCGCAATCCGTACCAGACCCTCGAGGCGCTGTGTGCCGAAACACAGTACGTCACCTTGTCCGAGCGTTTCCTCAGCAGCCGTGCCACCAACGTACATTCTTCTTCCATTTCCTCCGTTACGCGCTCATGTCATTGTCTCATCGTCACCATCGTCTCTCTCTCACACACACAGGGCCGTTGGCATGAGCCGCCAAACCACAACCACTAGTTGCCACCCCATCAACACTCACCCAATAAAGCAGCAGACTTTGTTCAAGAACGTCAGTTCATTGGCCTCGCCATACATGATCACGTAACCAATCACCCGCAACCAACTACTGAACGACGAGTGTGACGCCGTTGGTGGTGGTGGGGTTGTGCGGGTTGTAGCTCTCGGACCAGGCCTCGCCCTCCCAGTTGGAGTTCCAGAGGCCGATGTTGACGTTGTAGTTGCCCACCGGCGTGTCGCTCGGGATGGTGGCGTCGAACGTGTACACGTACGACGTGCGCGCCGCAAGGTCGCCCTCCCAGAACTCCTCCACGATCTTCTGCTGTACCTCCCCCGGCACAGCAAAGCTGTTTGTCGCACGCGCGCGTGATGTGAGCTGCAGCTCGGAGCTAAACAGTACAACACGCAACGCACAACCCTCAACGGTTTCAGTACATACCTGAAGCCGACCTTGGCGTTGGTGTAGGCGCTGGTGGCGGTGTTGACGTGGAAGGTGATGGTAGTGGAGCCGCCGCGTGCGACCGGGTTGGTGGTGAGGCTCACGCGGTCGATGGTGGGATCAGGCGGGTAGACCGTGAGTATGGCCAGGTCGGTGTTCCACGCGATATTGTCCCAGTCGGCGTCCCACACGATGACGGTGAGCCAGTAGCGGCCGGCCCGGGCCGTGGGCGCGATGGTGGGGGTGAAGGTGAAGGTCTGCGACGCAAAGGCGCCCAGGCTGAAGTCCACCCACTGCTTGGCGATGTTGTTGGTGTCGAGGTACTCGCCCTCGGGCGACAGGTGGTAGCCCACCTTGCCATTGACGATGGCCGCCGAGCCGACGTTGACCCGCGTGGTGACGGTGATTGTCGAGCCGGGCGTGGCCGTTGACGGGCTCACCGAGTGCGGGCCGGTCGTGGTGAGCGTGGGCGTCGACTGGCGCGTCGGGCTCGGTGTGCGCGTGGGGGAGACCGACGCGGCGGCGCGAGTCGGCGTTGGCGTGCGGGTGGGCGAGACCGACGCGGCGGCGCGAGTCGGAGTTGGCGTGCGAGTGGGCGAGACCGACGCGGCGGCGCGAGTCGGGTTGGCGTGCGCGTGGGCGATGCCGACGCTGGAACGCGGGTCGGGGTGGGCGTGCGCGTGGGCGAAGCTGAAGCGGCGGCGGTATTGAGCTGAATGGTGACAGTGGCACCCTGCTGGGCGCTGCTGAGGGTGACCGGCACCGTGCGCGAGACGCCGCCGTACGAGGCCGTGATCTGGTGCTGGCCGTAGAACGAGCGGACCGACGCGAAGCCGGTGGAGTTGGTCGCGGCCGTGGCGTTGGTCCACCACTGCTTGAAGACCAGGTCCAGGTACCGCGCGCCGGCCGGCTTGGCCTGCCAGCTGGTGCGGAACAGGGCGCACTGCGGGCAGTAGTGGAGGCCCTCCCAGAAGCCCCACTGCAGAATGCGCCGGACGCGGGGCTGGCTGAAGAAGAAGCGCACGTAGTCCTCGAGGTAGTCGGCCTGCAACAGCTCGTCGAACGTGTCCATATCGAGCTCGGTCACGCTGGCCTTCATCGCCGCGTCCACCGCAAGAATGCTGACAATGTCATCCAGTTAGCGGCGCACGACACGCACGACACGACACGACACGCACACGACCCAGGGCGAGAGTTGAGTGGTACCTGTTGAGGCGGGACTGGAGGGTGTCCATGGGGATGAACATGTGGCCGATGTGGGACTGGAGGCCGAATCCGTGGATGTTGGAGGTCCGGCTGCGTATATCGGCCACGAAGTTGATCGTGTACTGGCGCCTGAGGTTGTTGGTGCCCTCCACCACGTGGTAGTCGTTCACCACCAGCTGCGGCGTCTTCGGGTTGCCGCCGGCCGTCAGCTTGGACCAACTAGCCGCCACCAGCATAAAACAAGCCAATCAGCCAACAATTTAAATAAGAATAAAAAACAAAACAAGATACACGGATAGATATGTAGAAATATATATACCAGTAGTCAAAGAGGTCGGCCGAGAAGCTGTTGCCGAGCACGCCGTTGGACTGGGTCACGCCCGGAGAGGCGACCTGGCCCTGGACGTCGTAGTTATCGAGCGGCTCGTTGATGACGTCCCACTCGTGGATGTAGGGCCTGGTCCTGGTGATGATGTCTAACAATATGACACCCAGCATTGCCATCAGCATTGCTTCACGTGACCACAGACATGAGGTGAGATGGCTTGATGCGTACCGTCCGCGTGGGCGTAGATGGCATTACGCAGCTCGGTGGCGCCCATCGTCCAGTAGCGCTGGGGGGTGTAATCGTAGTGGAAGCCCGGCCACAGGATGACGTGGCCGTTGGAGGTCAGGTTGTTGCTCGCGGCCCAGCTCAGAGCGCTCAGCGAAGACGCTCCATTATCCGCTTCCTGTTTTTATATTTTTAAACAAATTATCCATATTAGGAAATAAATATGTCATAAATTTGTATTGCGAATATAAAAGGTTTAAAGGACAGGGGCTGTACCCAGTAGACCTGCTTGAGACCGTTCTCGAGGACGATGTAGTTGAAGTACTCCAGGATCTTGGCCTTGTAGGTCGGGTTGCTGTTGTCGGCGATCGTCCAGTGGTCGACGGCCGTACCCAAGGGGAACTCGTGCCTCTGCTGCAGCACCTTGACCGACGCCCCTGCGTAGGAGTAGGAGAACATGTCATTTGATTCATCCACTTCTACCCCCCCTCCTGGTAGCGAAGCGGTTCATGCTTACCCCCAACCATCATCCTCTTCATCAAAAAGACAAAGAAAAGAAGAGGCGCATCATACCAGAGATGGCGTTGCCGTTGGAGTCGACGACCTTGACGTTGAGCGGACCCTTCCGCACGTTCTCGATGCGCTGGTTGGCGCTCACCTTCCACGCGGCTGTGCTGATGCCGCGCCCCGGGTAGTAGAACTTGTAGAGCGATGACGGCGGCTGCGTAGCGCCGTAGTACTGGAGCGATGTGATCGCGATGTCGAACGTCTGGGGTCCCTCTCCCCACTAGCAAGTAGCGCACCCAAGAACACGAGATGGTCAACAAGATGAAAAAGATGTAAGATGCGTCAATTGAAAGATGAACAAAAGAAAGTAGATTGAGGGAGGAGGCAGGGCACCTGGAACATGAAGCCGGGCGGGTTGGCGTTGGTGTGGGTGTCGCTGGCCTTGAAGGCGATCGCGTAGTCGCACCAACTGGTGGAGTCGCACGGGTAGGTGGTCTCCAGCGAGTTGCTGTACGTGTCCGGGTAGAGCGGCCGGAACACGAGGACGCCCTGCACGCCCTGGCCCGCCGGGAAGTTGGGCTGGCCCGCCACCTGGCGCACCGAGAACTTGACCAGGTACCAGTGGCCCTCCGGCACGCCGCCGGAGGGCATCGTGGTCCGGATCTGCACGCCGTTGTCCCACACATTGAGCGTCGCGACGAGACGCTGATCCGCAGCGCCGTGGCGGCCGGGCCGCCGGTGCCGAGCGAGACCTGCTCATAATATAATAATAATAAAAAAAGGAGAGAAATAAGTGAGATAATAAAAGGCCGTGTTGAGTTAAAATTATATATGTGGCCAATGGTGGTGACGGATCAATGTAGGACCGACACAGGAGTGAAGAAGAGGAAGGGGTGGAAGTGGGGTGGCGTACGGTGGACATGGAGGCGGTGCCGCTGGTGTAGAAGTTGGCGCCGGCGAGGTCAAAGGGGATGTCGGTCTGGGCGTTGGCCATCAACACTGCGGCCAGCAGCACCAGAGAGGCAACTAGTGCTCTCGTCGTGCAGTGCATTTGTATTTTGATTGACCTCCGGAGCTGGTACAATCAAAGAGAGAACAGAGGGAGGAGCTGTGGCACGCAGAGAAGAGCACAAGAAAGGAGGCGTTCAGGCAGGTAGCATCACGCAAGACGAGCGGCGCAACCAAACGACCAACCGCACGACAAGGCGGCACACGAAGTGCGGATATGGCACAGTGGCGCGGTGAAGAGATTATTGCCGAATAACTCCGCTCATTTCAAACGCAGATCCCCTACAACGCCAGCAAATCAGGAAATGGCCGGTGATGTTCATGACTGATCACCTCGCCCAATCGGGCACTTCCACGATGAGTTAATGACATGTTCTTGCACGTTCTGTCATTATGGTCCTTTGGCCCGTGCAAGTAGGAGCAGGGCATCCTGCTGCCGATGCACTTGCCCTTTTTCACCTCGGAGCCACAACACGCGGGCCGCCAGCCTGCGGCCCATTGTTGAGGACTGGTTGAGTACAAAAGAACGAAGCGATGGATGAATGAGGGGGGGGAGGAAGAATGAAGCGAAGGGGGTGGTGTGAGGCGCGTACTGTGCAGGTCTTGCAATCCACCTGTAGGTCGGAACGGTAACACTGATCAATTGGTCAGTCAATTGAATTGGGTGGGGCTCGGACTCATCCCTTGGGCGACTCTGGAGGCGACCAGGAGGGCCAGCAGCAAGGTGGTGCGCTGCCAGGCGAGCGGAGGTAAAAACGCGGCATGTCTCACCTCCTCTCTTCTTTCACTTCCGTCCTACGGCTTTCTCCTTCTTGTGTGGTTGTCGATTGAACCCACCTTCCGCGAACCAATCACCTAGGCCCTTTGAATAACGATTGCGTGAGCAGCAAAGGGAGAGTTTATGTTTGAGCTTGGCCTGGGCACCTCTACTCGTCCATGGTGGATGACGATGACATCATGTTCGCTCCGGCTGGCGGCGATGGTGGTGGCGCCATCTCTACCGTCGTGGCAACGTCGCCGTTGACATCCTCCTCTTGCGCACATTCCTCGCCGCCGTCGCAGTCCTCGGGATAGCGTGCGCGCAGCTCCGGGTTGGGAACGAACCTACGCGCCTGCTCGTCGAAGCGCGTAAAGAAGGCCCCCACCTGCGCATGCTCCACCGGGCGCGCCTCCTCCGGCAGCTCGATGTTCTCTTGAGCCACTACACACGACAAAGCACATTTGAGTATCTAGGCGGAGCGCTTCGCGTGAATGGAATTCCTTTGGTGGTGGCGGTGGTGGGCTCGGTAGGGGTACCGTAGGTGGTCCAGTTGCCGGGCTTGTCCCTCAGGTCGACCAGGACCGAGTAGAACGGCTGGTTTCTGCCCCGTGGCAGGTCGTCCACACGCATCTCTCTGATCCACCTGCACCAGTAATAGCCGATGTCAACACGCACGCACGCACGCACGCACACACACACACACACACACACACACACACACACACACGAAGAGGAGCGTACGCAGAAGTGGCAGAGCAGACGGTGTCCCAACCGTAGATCACGCCGCGGTAGGCGTGGCGAATATGGTTGATGACCTGGCCCACCCGGAATCGCAGCTTCTCCGGCTCGGCCGGCCTGCGCTTGGGCGGAGTGGCTTCCTGAGCCGTCAGTTGGCCCTCGAGCGCGGCCATTAGCGTGCGCGCCTGCTCCACGTGCTCGACGTTGGTGCTCGTGTCCAACACCTGCGCGCCAACGCGTTGATGAGTGAACGTCAGCGGAACAGACATTCCTGGCATTCCAAGTGTACGCACTCGCTGAATGAGCGGCCGGGCCTCGATGAACTGATCGAGGAGCATGTGGAGGCGTCCGCAGGTGAGCAGATCCTCGGCAGAGTTTTCGCCCCGCAGGATGAGCAGCTGCTTGGCCACGCCCAGCAGTTTGTCTGCGCAGACAAACACACGCGGCGCCGCGTGTGAGCCGGCAAGAGACAAAAAAGAGGGGAAACCGACAGAAGTGGGGCTTGAGGCCCGTACCAGTCTGGCGGAGGCGTTGGTAGACCCCGAGGAGGTTGGCCAGCATCCGCTCGTATACGACGATGTGGCCCACCGGGCGAAGCAGATCGGGCGTGAAGAACGTCATGCCCATGGCCGCCAGCATCTCGCGACAGTCCTAATTGTCATTTTGATTTTTGATTAAGTGATTTCGTTAATTGTGAGAGTTTTGTGGGAAGAGGAGCAGTACGTCTGGCGTCAGGTGGCGCCCCTCGGCGAAGGCGTCGATAAAAATCTCTCCCCCGGCTGGGTTCGTGTATTTGACCATGAAGTGGCCTGTTGGTGTTGGGGAGAGGACTTGTGTGGTTAGTGGGGGGCGTTCTTGTAGAGTAGGAGAGCATCGTACCAGGCATGCCGATCATGTCGATTCGAATACCGAGCCGCCGACAGACCGCGGCGTATACCAAAGCCAGAGCTGAATGTGACAGAGGAGGAGACAAGTCAGCCAACAGAATACAATGGCGACGATGGCGATGGTGATAATGAGACGACGACTACAACAGAAAGAGAGGGAGGGGCTCACTGATTGGAATGCCCATCCTCTTCTCCAGCACTTGGTCGATGAGGCTGTTGGTAGAAAGAGAGAGATGGTTAGTAGTTAAAAGCAACATCACATGAGCTCGCTGGTGTCTGGCGCACCTGTTGTTCGGATTCATGTAGTCGTTGACGTTGCCGGTGAACCCGAGGTAGTCGTACAGGGTGGTGTTGACCTCGCTCAAAATCCTGCCTTCGTCCACTCCCTCGATCTCCTTCCCGCGCGCCACCACCGCTGTCCCCTCCTCCCCGTCCACCGCCGCGCTCTGCGCGAGTCGCTGTCGCACAGTGCCGGCGATCTCGTCCAACTCTCTGTACACCTTCCGCCGCACGTTGAGATCCGTCGTGTGTTCCCAAGACGCTATCAAGACGGCGCCCTCCTCGATGTCGATCTCGCGCTTGACGCTGCCGTTTCGCTTCCTTCGTCGCTCAGAGTCTCCCTCGTCTTCTTCTTCTTCTTCTTCTGGAGGTTCTCCGCCTCTCCCACCGCTGCTGCTGCTACTACTGGTGCAACTACTACCACTACTGCTGCTGCTGGATT
>NW_004457437.1:115316-122031 GCF_000313135.1 Acanthamoeba castellanii str. Neff
CCCAAATACTGGAGTGGTCGCCGCTGCCAGCGGGCGATGAGCGCAGTGAGCTTCTCCCACACGTCCATTCCTGCTCCCGGGCGAATTGGAGATTAGAGAACCACCGATGGTTCCGGGGTCTGCTAATGTAATTGGCAGTAGAAGAGTACCCAGCTCTTGCAAGCGTTGCAGGGCATCCCGGTGTGTGGTCGTGCGAGCCAGGAGTGCGAGCAGACCCGGCACCTGGAATAGGAATGGCACTCCGTAGTTAGAATCGAAGCAACGAAGCCCTCGATGGTGTGGGTCACTATTGCGTGCGCACCTCCTTGTCCCGTCGCACTCTCTGGAAGTGCACAGCGCGCCAGTTCGTGCCCCTCCGTGTTCGCCACGTGAGGTCTTGCCACACGCGCCACCGTGCCAAAGTCAGCTGCGCACGTGTGCGGAAGAAGGAGTAAGCACGGACTTAGCGCTAAGTCCAAAAAATGGAGAAAAATGGAGAAAAAACAACAAATTGATGATGCAATCCAATGAGTTTCGCACGCAGGAGGGGGAGGTCATCGAACGTACGCGTTTCCACAGTGCGTTCTCTTTGATTATCACCTCGCGCCACCCGCTGCAGACGGCGGACGCCACCAGGACTGCCTCCACGGCTTCCATCGAGGGTCGTGATGCTGCGGATGGCGCCAATCGCGAGTTCTCCTTACTTTCATTTCCTCCGCTTCCTCGATCAGCCTCGTCTTCCTCTTCATCCTCAGTGCACGCGCTGTCTTCGCCCATCACGTCCCACGATGTCCCCTTTGTATATCCATTCTCTGGCAGATCAAGGCCGCCACCCGCGCGATCGTCGCATTCAACGTCCTCTGTGGTGCTCGTGGTCGTGCTCGACACGAGTTGGTCGAATATGGCCGCCAGCAACTCTAGTGGCAGTGATGTGATCGTGGGCGCTTCTTCTCGTTGCATTCTTCAGCCCTTCGCTTTTCTACTCTTCGCTTCGACCAGCAGAGGATCGGCTGGCGCGTAGTGGAAACAGCACCCTTTCGCTCTCGCTAAGCTTGCAAGCAGCCCAAATTGTTACGTCGTTCGTTCTCTGTCAAATCAAATTCGCCCCTCTAGATCGAGATCTATCGTTTCTATCAAATGTGTGCGGGCCTCTCACCACAAATTCGCGATGGAAATCGTGGATGAGGGTGAACGCTCAATCTATCTAAGCTTGTTGTTTAGATCTTTCCCGTTGCTTGGACAGGGGGCTCGCGTGCGGTTCTGTTCTCTCGCGTGCGTCGTGGGCAGCTCGACGATAGGGTCCCGCCAGCTGTGTGGTCCAGCCACAAAACGCCAAGGCCTCCTGCGATCCACCCAAACGCGCAGATCGACCGTTCACTGACTCTTCGCGGCAAGCAGCCAGCAACATTTCGCTATTAAGGCTGATGACGTGTGCCCCGCGAATCAAACGGCGCCTCGCGACCTCCGCTTCCGCCTGCCAGACTCTTGTTTGTTTTGCTGTTCTGGCGTACGCCAGTGGAAAGATTCATAGTTCTGGCCGGTGAAGAGTAGTTGTGGCAACGTGATTCCCGCGGTCTTCAACGCTTAGCTGTGCTGGTGTGGCCAAACTCCTTGGGGGTATCAAGTGCAGATGGTGTAGAACCCACCAACTGAAGTATGCAACTACGTAGCCCACCATCTCGCTGCACATGTTTTACTGTTTTGTTGTTGTATCTCTTTGGGTTGGGGTGTGATGCACATCTCGGTGCGCGCTAAAAGAGACAAACGAAGAGAGAGATAAGAGATAGCTATCTTATTACTTGGCCTCGAGTGAGTATGGGGATCTAGTGGGCCTTGCCGTGCTTGATCTCCTCCCGGAAGAAGTAGAAGATGCCGGGGCTCTTGTTGGTCTCGTTGTCGACAACGCTGTTCTCGGCGGCGGTCTTGAAGAACAGATACCAGAAGTGGAAGAAGCCACGCTTGTCCTCGCAGTGGTACTCCTTGAGCACGGGCTTGATGGCCTTGGTGGCCTCCTCGGCGTTGTAGAACGGCAGGTACGAGAAGATGTGGTGCGTCACGTGGGTGTCGACGATGTGGTGCGTCTTGTAGTCGCCGAACCAGCCCAGCGAACGATCAACAGTGCAGAGAGCACCCCTGAGGAGAGACCCAGTGGGTGAGCTACAGCGAACCAATAATACGAGAACACTGCACATGATGATGACGATGACGATGAAGAGGGAGGCCAACCTGAGCCAGGTCCACTCGGTGGCGTCGTAGTGGGGCAGGATGTCGTCGGTGTGCTGGAGGAAGGTGATGGCCACCAGGTAGGAGTTGGTCACCAGCACGGGCGGAATGTAGAGGGCGGCCACGAGACCGAAGCCGAAGGTCTCGCCCAGCTTCCAGAGGGCCAGGGTCCACGCCACAAGGCCGAGGTCTGCATTACAAGAAAAAATAAAATAAAATACGAGCACGCGGTTATTATTCTATTTTTTGTCCGTACAAAAACCGTCAAAGGCTCGAGTTGCAAGACGAGGTCCATACCAGAGAGAAGGATCTTCCACCAGTCCTTCTTGTTGAAGATGCTGGCTTTGGGGTCGTAGTGGGACACAAGCTCCTTCTTGGGAGGGCCAGAGGCGTTGATGGACTGAACCGGGTCGCGAGCGATCAGTAAGCACTGACAACGAGGGAACGAGCCCACATAATAATAATAATAATAATAATAAACATGGAGTGGTAAAGGTACCAGGTAGAGCGGCCAGCCGAGGAAGAGCATGACGAAGGGGATGACCCACCTTTCGTAGAAGGCGAAGAGGGAGGGCTTGTTGGGGTGGGGCAGCTCGCCCTGGTCGACCTTGGCCCTCTGCTCAGGGGTGATGGTGTGGGGCACGAAGGGCTCGTCCTTTGTCTGGTTGTGTTGATCAGCGTAGTGTTGCACCAATGCGCAACGTTAGCGAAGTCTTCGGCCGAAGAGAAGAGAGTTGTAGACGAGGGCTTGGGGGGGGGTACCATGTGGTTGGTGTAGTGGTGGTGCTTGGCGTGGGAGAACTTCCACGAGAAGTAGGGCACGTAGAGGACGGTGTGGAAGATGAAGCCGACCGTGTCGTTGAGCCACTCCTGCGCCACGAAGCCGCCATGGCCACACTCGTGGGCCAGCACCCAAATGCCAGTCCAGGTCAGACCTGCGGTGTACACGATGGCACGAGAGCGAGTGCGTGAGTCACGCGTGTCGTGTCGTGTGTCGTGCCATGGTGTGTGCCGTGGCGTTGGTCGTGTAGAGTTGAGTTGAGTTGAGCAATCGGTGGAGCAGGAACGTACCCTGGTAGAGCCAGTACGCAACCCAGCAAGTCCAGTTGAGGAGCGTGTTCTCCTTGGTGAGGCCGTCGAGGTAGAGGATGAGGAAGAGCCAGATGGTGCTCTCCAGCAGATCCACGCCCAGATAGCTGAAGGATTTCTGCAGTACGGGAGACCGAAAAGAAAATAGTGAGCACCATTCGCTGGCACAAATGCAAACTGCCATCATCTGCAAAGTCCGACAGCACATGGCAGGCACCAGTGCATCGCTGAAGATTAAATGCAAATCAAAAAGTAGCAGCGGCGAATCTGCGGCCGTGTAAATGAAATGCATTCGAAATTGAAATGTAAAAACGTAGGAGGGACGCAAAAAGGAGAAATTCAATAATCAAAGCATAATAATAAATGTAATGGCGAATAAATAAATAGAACGAAGGCGAAGGGAGGCGCACGAGCATGCTGTGCTTGAAGAGATGCGGAGGAATGGCGCCCTTGATCTGGCCCAGAGTGAAGGGGGCGTTCTCCTTGGGAATGATCGGAGCGCGCTCCTTTCCGCCCTTCTTGGCTGCCTTCTGATTCAGTGTCTGCGTCGTCGTGATCGTCATCTTGAACTCGTTGAACTTAGAGACCTGGAACGAGCAAACGACAAGAGATCGATCCATAAGATTAGGGCTTCAATCGACACGCGATCGCAACTCCGATTTTGCCCAAAATTCGTACGCATAGAGTAACGTTAGGCCGCTGGGATTACTAATTTCATCCATTGGTTTTTATAATTCGCGTTGCATTGATGGTTATTGCCGTGAAGCGATGGCCACGCTCGGATCTCTTCGGTCAGGGAGAGGGGAGCGGGAAGGCGCACCTTGAGAGACTGAGATGATCGGTTCAATTTTGATCCAAATCGGAGAAGAGACTCGCCCCAATTAGATGAAGATTGAACAGTGAAAGAGGGAGGACGCGCGTAGGCCACAAGAGAGAGGAGCACTACGACACTAGAGAGGGAAGGAGAAAGAAAAAAGAGGAGCCCCACCCCACAAGCAATAAAACCGAAGCACAAATCCAAAGCGGAAATTTCGGGGTTTCCTTTTACGGGGTTTGCCGGGCCAATGGGCGATTAGGGTTGCTTTTTGCCTCCTTGTTGGGTTTCGCGAGAGATGCTCGGGCACAGTCATAGACAACAGAATCCTAGCGGCTGTTGCACAACCTCATCGAAGTGTTGGACCCGCACGTGAACTGGTTGGGCTCGGGTTCCCCCGCGTGAGGTCAGATCGAAAACGATTCGTTGGCAACTCTTCCATTCTTTCCTCCAACAGTTCTCAAGCGTGCAACCATTGTGCCGCAGAGCCGATGCCTCAGTAAAGAGTACAGTGTTTTCGTTTGGGTGGCCTGGTGAGGATGTTGCTTGGCGGCGCATTGTTGTACTTGTTCCTGAAGGCCTTGATGTTCGCGACCAAGGTGGTGAAGCACTCGGCCACGTTGATGTTCATCTTTGCCGACGACTCGATGAACTTGCAGCCTGCACCCCCCAAAAACTAAGCAACACATTCACCAACAGTGGCTCGCAGCACTGGGCACATACCCAACTTATTGGCCAGGTCCTGTCCCTCCTCGGTGGACACCTTCCGCTCGGACCCCATGTCGATCTTGTTGCCGACGATGACGATGGGAATGTCGTCGCTGTCCTTGGCGCGCAGGATCTGATCGCGGAAGTTGGCAACCTCCTCGAAGCTGCTCCGCAAGGTGACGGCGTACACTATCAAAAACCCGGCACCCGTCCGCATGTACTGGTCTCGCACGGCCTGCGCTCACGCGTGTGTGGAGAGTCAGACCCAGAAACCTGTCGCTGCACACGCGTGAGGCTGAGGTACCGAGAAGTCCTCCTGCCCGGCCGTGTCGAAGATATCTAATATACACTCCTCGTCTTCGAACGTGATCTGCTTACTGTGGTTGGCCAGGGCAGTAAGTCAGAGCCTATGTGAGTTCGGGGATGCCCGCCAATTGGCGGATGAAGAAGAACGCACCGATAGCTATCTTCCAATGTTGGGTCGTATTCTTTGATGAACTTATGCGATATGTATTGAATGGTGATACACGACCTGCGCGTTGATCCAGGTGTCAGCAAAAGAAGAAATCCAACTTTAATATTGCTATGTAACCCCACGTCAGACAACTGTCGGGCTGAAACAGATCGATTGAAAGGGGGGGCGACGTACTTGCCTACGCCACCAACGCCAACGAGGACCAGGCGGTAGATGGAGTGTGTACTCTCATCTCCCGGCTCCCCCAACACAAGTCCCTTCTCTGTGACTGTTCCCCGCTGCTTCGAGATGGGGGGGATGAGATGACATTCAGCTCATAGAGTTTGTAGGGGAGATCGCGAGGGGGTGGAATGGCGAACGTTGTGTTTGTCATCCTCCATTGGCGCTGGAGATCAGGGGCAGATGGTCAGGAGGGCAGGTGTTGCTGTACGTGTTCCTTGCGTGTGTTCAGATTCAGCGAAGTAGCAGGGACGAACGTGGAAGAGTAGATTGGGCTGGGTCCGAGTGCCTACGCGTTACAGTGTGAAGTATGTAACTTGATGTTCTCGGAGGTCGTACCACAAGCCAGAAGTGTAGATGCCATAAAAGGACACTAGTTTTTTGGAGCCAAATGGGCAAAAATAAGAAAGCTCCCCGGGCAGGGTTCGAACCTGCGACCTCACGGTTAACAGCCGTGCGCTCTACCAACTAAGCTACCGAGGATTAATTGCTTTACACACCGATATTAAAAGTAACATGTTGCACTATTCTGTTTTGCTGCAGCCACTCCTCACCCACGAACCCGTGGTACCATCTGTGACAGCATCTGCCTGTTGTCATCACTCAGTCATATGAGTGCAACCACCCAGGAATCTACTTTTTATTCATCCTCATCATCTACTTTTACTTCCCTCATCGGTAGTGTCTAATGCTACATTTTGTTTACATTTTCTGGTGTGGGCGAGTTTTACACGTTGGTGTCATCGCCCAGCTTGGCCAGGACGTCCCTCAACTGCTCGACCAGTTCGCTGCCGTCCTCCTCCAGGCTCTGCTCAACGCCCTTCAGGTGGGCGCTCAAGTACCGGGCCAGGAGGATCAGCGAGGCCTGCTTGGCCTTGACTGGCACGTCGCTCTCGGCAGGCTTGCCGCGGTCGGCCCCGCTCAGCACCTTCTGGTAGAAGCGCTCGAGGGAGGCCTTGTTGGTCGAAATGAACGTGTTCAGCTGCTCCATGTAGGTCTCCTTGGCACCGGGCAGCGTGTCATTGGCCAGATTCTGCAACACCTTCGACACCAGGATGAACTGCCGCTGCGCCACCTGTTGTCACATCGCCCACCAATTGGTATGCAACCATTAAGTCCCGTCTACTAGTATGCGTGGAATGTGGGCTGCGTGTGTGGAATGGAGCGTACGGGGTGGGGCGGGGCGTCGAGCAGGCCGTAGACCTGGG
>NW_004457437.1:123792-125543 GCF_000313135.1 Acanthamoeba castellanii str. Neff
GAGGCGCCGTTGGCCTGCGTGAACAGATTGTTGGCCGTGTTGACACTCGAGGAGACCGACGCGCTGAAGTACAGTTGACAGGACAGCTGTCGCGCACACCACATGATCGTGTGAGACAGCCGCACACAAACGACACGACACACGACACACGACACACGACACACGACACACGACACACGACACACGACACACGACACACGACACACGACACACGACACACGACACGAAACACACACGGCACACCAAGAGGACGTACTGCATAGTTTCGGCCTGAGCCGCCGAGGGTGGACAGCTGGAAGAGCATAAACGAGTTCTTGCGGACAATGACGCGCGAGGTGTAGCTGCTACTCAAGGACGTGAGCTTGATCCACGCCGACGCGGAGAAGGCGGAGGAGGCGGCCCCGGGGAACAGATTGATGCCATCCACGCCTGCGGTTCAGTTTGTGTTGTGTGGTGTTGTGTGGTGTTGTGTGGTGTTGTGTGTTGTGGTGTTGTGGTGTTGTGTATTGTGTGTTGTGTTGCAACATCAACATCAACATGTTTGGCGTGTAGTGAGTGTGGTGGAGGCAGTGTACGGATGTAATCTGGTCCGCCGGCAAGGACCAGACCGGCGGACCCAAACCGGGCGTTGGAAGAAGAGATGTCAGCGGAACCGGCGGCGACGCCAGCTAGAGCACACCACACAACAGCAAGAGAACATGAACCGTCAGTCTCAAAAGGCCAACAAATGTCGAAATTTTTTTTATCCTTTTATCGAATTGTATTATGGTTTAAATTAAATTCGAAATGAGAGTTTGTTCCCACTAAGTTTGTCGGGTCCGTTTCAACAAGTTCAACTACAAAACTAAAGATGGCGAAACGTACAGGGCACGCTGTTCTGACAATAGCCCGAGATGCCGGAGTAGTCATCTACACACAAGTTGTGTTAGATGGGCGGGGGGGTTAGTTTCTCCCTTCCTTCTTATTGGCGTGGTCTTCGTTCTTTTGCCGGCGGGCGTACCATCGAAGTCGTAGTAGGCCACAAGCGAAGAATGCGCCGGCAGGACCGCCACAAGCAACAAGACCCATACCACCAAGCACAGCCTCATCCTACGCGGTGGGCTTCGTGGAGGCCTGGTTGGTGTACAAAAGGTTTTTTTTCGAAACTGATACGACAACGAAGCTCTCCCGAGCGGCAAGGAAACGCGTTCCGAGTCCGACACACCAATGGGCGAACGGCATTTATATTACGCCGCAGATTCGACCAATCCGCAAGGTCGGACTATTGCGCCCGCTAGCCGCAGTTGTTCGGCCGGCGTGGTGGGTGGCAGCGCTGCGGCCACCACCGCCTCGAATCTGTTCAGCCGCGCCGAGACCCGACCGGCCAGCTCCTCGCTCTGCTCCCGCAGTGCCGCCACCTCTCGGTCGTGGCCCCCAAGCCCCGCTCCCTTGTGACGCGCAGCAGCCGAAGAGTCCAGGGTGCTGCACACGGTCTGGAGGAGGAGCGACAGCTTGTTGACCTCGAACACAGCGGCGTAGACCTGCTGTCGCACGAAGTCGGCCACGCCCACCTCGCACAGTCGTCCGGTGTCGCCAGACGAGAGAACCGCGGACCGATCGGCAACGAGGCTGGCCGCCAGGGCGCTCAGCGTGCCACAGCGCCTGAAGATGCGCCGCAGCTGCGCCCAGTGAGACGGCCCCGCCCGCGCTTCGTCGGGCGCCTGTCTCGCAGTCAGACTGTGAAGAGCGTCGCGTGACGTGGCCAACCGATG
>NW_004457436.1:0-961 GCF_000313135.1 Acanthamoeba castellanii str. Neff
ATTGACTGTGAAACCGATGTAGGTGTGCCGTCGGTACGCCTCGTTGCGCGAGGTGAGCAAGTAGCACCCAAAAAATCGGCGCGGGCCTTCCCTCTCCTCCGCCTCATCCTCCTGGCCTTCCAAATCATCTTCATCGCCATCGTGCTCCATGTTTGTTTTGTTGTTTTTTGCCTTTTTCGCGCCAAAAACGTTTTCTTTTTCTTTCAACTCAATTTTTTTAACATTTTCTCTCCAGAGGCAGATTCCGGACCATTGCTGTGGAAGCATCACTGCAGAGGGGGAGCTGGATTTGGTGGTAAGCACTTGGCACGCATAGAGCAGCATGCAGCAACCAGGGTACGGGTTCTCCACGTACTAACCTCACCATTTACAACGCCAATTTGACTCAAATGTCATTAATTTACCTTGATTCCATGTAGAGGGCCGACGTATCAGGCAGCGGCGTCCTACTATGGAAATCAGCAACAGACATGGGACACCAATGCCTGGGCGGCCTACTACGCGGCCTGGTAACTTCCCCCCCGGCGCAATGGCGGGCAATCTCTGCCATTTTACAGAAAAAAACAAATGGACCTCGACATTCGCTCATCGCCTGGCCATCTTGTACGCACGAACAGGCAATCACCCCAGACCGCGCAGGCCCAGCCAGCGACTGCGGCTACCACGCCTACGAGTGCTGCTGCTAACCCCGGTCAGCCCCAGGGCTATCAAGCTCAGCACGCCGCAGCGTGGGCAGCCTACTACCAGCAGTACGGCATGACAGGGTACGTCACCTCCCAATCCTCATCAGAGCTCTTGGCCCGGACCGTTGGGGCCGTGCAGTCGTGGGAGGGCTCTTGCTGACTGACCTGGCGGCCGTCGTCGCTTGCAGGTACGGGAGTCCCGTGCAGGCCGGGCCAGCAGCCGCCTCGTCAGCGCCCGCGGCGGCAAGTACCGCCAAGGCGGCGGTGGAGATGTACGA
>NW_004457436.1:6174-8347 GCF_000313135.1 Acanthamoeba castellanii str. Neff
TGGACGGCTACCGGCGCGCCGAGAACTGGACGCACGCCGTCCGAGCGAGCGTGTTCCTGGCCGAGCTGCTCTCCACCTCCTCTCCTCGTCAGGCTGCGCTCACTCTGCAGGTCTGTCCGACTCGTCGTCGTCGTCGGTGTTTGGTAACTCAGTTTGCGTGTGTCGTGTCGTTTCGTTTCGTGTTCTCTCCGCAGCGAACGGCACTGGCGCTCCCGGACAACACGTGTGCGGCGCTGCTGCACGAGCAATCGGCCTTCCAGTTCCTGCACCAGGCCACGCCCGGCCTTCGACAGTTCGGGCTGGAGCTGGTGGCCGCCGGCAGCAAGTTTTGCGAGGTGGGCCAGCTGCGGCATGGCCTCCGCTGCCTCCTCACCGCATATTCCCTTTACGAGGTACCTTCCAACCCCCGTGTGCAGCGATGCGTGTGCGGTTGTGTGTTGTGTGTGTGTTGTGTGTGTGTTGTGTGTGTGTGTGTGTGTCTGTGTGTGGCGTGTGTGTGTGTTGAACGCTCACACTTTGCCACACAGAACCGAGGTTGGGGCGGTATTGGCGACAGCCTGCACATCAAGCTAGCCCGCTATTCGTTCCTGGTGGGCAACCACGAGCGGTGCCTCGCCTTCTTCCAGAAGCTGTTCTCCGACTGCCACCAGCCGCCGCCCGCGCAGAACTCGCTGCTGCGCGAGTTCCTCCACCTGGCGGCCCAGATCGCCCAGACGAGCGCCGCGTCGTCCGAGCTGGTGGCCTCGTGTCTGCCCGTGCCCGTGATCGACCAGCAGTCGGTCCGTCTGTTCCTGGCCTCCTACGACCCCTCCAGGTACCACCACGATGCCACACGACACGCAACACGGCACGACACGGCGCACGTGTGGCTAACGTGTCGTGTGCCATTGATTGACAGCGGCGGCGAGCAGAAGCTCTGGGACTCGCTTCAGAGCCGAGTGCTGAGGCAGGTGTCGGCCCCGCGCTCCTCGCTGCCGTCCTCCCGACCGGTGTCGGTCATTCAAGGTAACGTACTCTCCTTCGCCGCCGCGCGTGTTGTGCGGTGGTGCGTGTCGTGTCGTGTGTGTGCGTGTGCGTGTGCGTGTGGTTCCTATGAGGCCTAACTCGCGAGCAATGCAGAGTACATCTATATTGAGGTGGAAGTGCGGAATCCGCTCCAGGTGCCCATCCAGCTGACCGACGTCCAGCTGGTGTGCACCCACGTGCCCGTGGACGCCGACGCCGCACACGAGCGGGAGGACTCGCCCAGGTTCCTCGTCGAGCCCTTCAACCACGTCCTGCGCGCCCAGGAGAAGCAGAAGGTATGGCGAATCCCACCTGCCTGCTTCGCATTCCAGTCCGTCCAACGCTCACACGCGGCGGTATGTGCGGTATGCGTGCACAGTTGCTGTTCTGGGTGGTGCCCCTGGTGGAGGGCCAGCTGGTGATCGAGGGCATCGGGTTCAAACTGTGCGGCATGCTCTGGGGCCAGTCCAACTTCATCAACCTCCACAAGTGCTTCGTCGGCGGCGGCGGCGGCGGGCAGCTGCACTCGTCTACGGCGGGCGCCGGCTACTCGTCCCTCTCCGCCTCTTCTTCTGCTTCGCCTCCGGCCAGCGAGCCGTCGTCACCGGCCGACAACAACGCCATTCACGTGGTCGGGGCCATGCCGCTCATCGAGGTACGCACCCAAGAGGGGAGCTGTGTGTGTGTGTGTGCGTGTGTGTTATATTTTAGTAAGTGCTGACGTCACCACGCATGTCTCCGGGTTGGCAGGCGAGCTTCGAGCACTTTCCAGAGCAGATGCTGCAAGGTGAGGTCGCCCTTCTCACGCTCCGCCTCAAGAACATCGGACACGTACGCTCTCACCGCTCATTCGCGATCGTTAGCTGCGTGCGGTTGACACACGCCACACGCGCCACACACGCCACACACACACACGACACACCCTACAGATGGGGCTGGAGGGGATCAGCGTGGGCATTTCGCATCCGCACTTCTTCTTGATCGGCGGCGATGACTCGAGCGCCGCCGCGGAGGTCGACGATTCGATGTCTTCGAAGCTGCCGCACGCGCTGCCTGCCGCGTGGAACCCGCCCTTTGGCGCGCCGGCGGCGGAGGAGGTCGGCAGCGTGGTCAAGCTGAGCTGGCTCAAGGCCCTGGGTCCCGGCGAGGCCGTGTCGCTGCCCGTCTG
>NW_004457436.1:12359-17282 GCF_000313135.1 Acanthamoeba castellanii str. Neff
TTATTGATTATTAGTATATTTTTTTATTAGTAGAAGTTTATGCGCACCTGGTCCTGGGTGGCAGGCACGGTGAGGCCCAGCAGCTCTGCCGAGTGGAAGAGGCGCGCCACATGCTCCTTCGTGCGATAGGGACGCCTGCGCCCAGCAATATAATATAATTAATATATACAATAATATAATAATACAGTGCTACATTTACTTAATAACGTTATTAGTAGTTGAGTGCCAAAGGCCCGGGGGGGGGGTGTGTCTACGGCGCCGGCACCTTTGGTAGGTCGTGAGGAAGTCGAAGCAGCCGAACCCGCGAAGCACGGAGAGGTCATTCGCCGGCACCGTGATGGGCTCCTTCGTCCAGCGCCCATTCCAGTAGGCCTCCTCGCCAACGACAGCCTTCGCCTCCATCGCCTCGCTTCTGTTCAACACCAAAACTAAACAAAACAAAAAGGCGAAGACCTTCTCTTTCTCCGGTTTCCGTTCGGTATTCTCAGTGGCCAGCGAACCAAACCCCACCAACGACAAACTGATGGTGGGGTAGGAGTACAAACGACTGGCATCAGGGGAGGGGAGAGGAGAGAGGCAAAAGGATACGGCACGGTGGATTCCCGGGTGGTCGCCCACCCCAGTACTAACACCGCCTGGCGCAGCTTAACTTCGCTGTTCGGATGGGAAGCGGTGCTTTCTGCGCAGTGTGGCCGTATCCATCAGGCATAGGTCTCTCCATTCACATGCTACTGCTTGCCTGTGATCAATAAGTAAGTGCACCAAGGTGTGCCACAACTCAGTCCCAGCAACGTGGAAAGAACTAACCCTATTTCCAGCCCCCAGTCTTGCTGAACTGTGCCAGAGTTTAAGGGGAAAAACAGACAGCATACCAACAGCAGACCAATCACATAAAACCTGCCTATGCAACTTACCATGCAAAGACACACCACTTGAAGCCATAGTGATCATCCACTTGATGGCCCTTGTCCTGCAGCACTGGACAGAGAAGCATGAGATGAATCCCAGAAATGTTCTTGATGCCATGCAGATTCCACTATAAATTTGGTGCCCTGAAGAACATGAAAGACAATTGGTTGGACCAACATGGGCAATACAGCCATGACATAATCTAAGCCATGAACAAAGACAAGATCTGGATGTGTTGTTGTTGGTGGCCAGTTAAAGCAGCTGGTTGCTTTGTTGTTATGGGCTCTGGACAATAAGAGCCCCAAGTTGCCACATGAGGACTGATTCAATGATGGCCAGCCCAAGGCCTGGTCATATTATGTTCCCCCTCCTTGACCATACCCCTTTGTGTTTCAAGCCCTTTTTCTTGTTCAGAACAAAGTGATTGAAGAAGATGAATGTAGATGAGAATGAGAGCTTGCTTTGATTCAAGCTCATTGTTGTTCATATATTACAGAAGCAACAAAACATGAAGAGTACTGCAAAACAACAGGAGAAGAGGGAGGAGGAAAAATGAAGGCCAAAGAGGAACAACAGGCCAGGCTAGAAAGAATGAAAGGAAGAGGAGGAGTGGGGGAGGAAGGAATGAGAGGTGAAGGATCAAGCAGCATGGTGGAAGAGGGTTGTAGTTGACACCCATGGTGTGTGCTGTGTGTTGTGTGGTGTTTTGTGTGTTGTGATTTGGAGCTCACTGTGGATTTGATAGGAGTCAAGAAGCACACAAGGAGTCCAGAGACCTGCACTGGCCACATGAAGAGCTTCATCCCACACATCACCAATCAGTTGCATGTGCACTGCCTTCACCCCCATTGAAGGTGACAAAACATGCCAATCCCATTGCTGACAAGGACACATTAGATGCCCTTGTGACCCTGATTGACAGCTACCTGGCAGACTGCAAGTGCTACCATCAGCACAATCCAGTTCCATATGCTGTCTCTTTGATGCCAGCATCCTTGAGAGGAATGAAGGTATGTCCACCTTAGTTGAGCAATGATTATTGGTGAATGTGGTGTAGGCACACACACATGTGACTGATTGCTGTTGTGTGGGTGTGCTGATGCTCATCTCTGGCTAGGTGGCAAGGTCCTTTTGGACATGTTCACTCACTTAGGGCTGGAGCTTGTGCCTCAAGAACAAGACTGGTGGCTTCATATCATTGCTGCACAAAAGAGATGGGATGCCTATCATCAAGCACAAAGGGGAAGAATGCTATGCCAAAAGTACAAGTTGACAGCTAAACAGAACACAGGTTTGTGACTTGTCAGGTCATGTGTGTTGCATGTGTGTAGCATGTGTGTGTCATGTGGGTGTCCTCAGCCTTATTCTAACTGTCACTCAGCTCCTTGGTGTGATGCAGCACAAAAGAAGAAAACCACACTCTACAAAGAAAGTGGCCTTCTCATGTTGTTTGTGTTGCACATTGCAGGTGTCTGTTGTGAGTGGAATCAACTGTGCCTGCCCGCCAAAGCAAGTGCTGGCCCCTTGAAATGACAGTGAAGTGAGAAGGGCAAGGAAACAGTTCAGATGGCAAGGAAGAAGAGATGATGGTGGAGAGTACATCAATGGCTTCCTCCTGTTCATCTGCAGCACCCCCTTGGCAAAAGCCATGCACACCATCCTCAGCACATCACTCCTGCCTGGTGGGCAGGTGTACATGTGCCTTCAAGTCACCAGGCTGGCTGCAACACCATATCCACAAGCACAAGCCACTCCCACCTCTACCACCCCTTCATCCTTGCCAACTGCCAACTGGCAACAGTTGTTGGTCAGGGGCCAATGAGTGGGAGTAGGCAGTTGGTTGACAATTTTTAACCTTATATTATTGATCACAGGCAAGCAGTAGCACATGAATGGAGAGACCTATGCCTGATGGATACGGCCATACTGCGCAGAAAGCACCGCTTCCCATCCGAACAGCGAAGTCAAGCTGCGCCAGGTGGTGTTAGTACTGGGGTGGGCGACCACCCGGGAATCCACCATGCCGTATCCTTTTGCCTCTCTCCTCTCCCCTCCCCTGATGCCAGTCGTTTGTACTCCTACCCCACCATCAGCCTGCCCTGCTCCCGTCGTTTGTACTCCTCTCCTTTTGCCTCTCTCCCCTCCTCTTTTGCTTGCGTCAGAGCCTCACATTGCTCGCCACGTGCTTGCCCGAACCGGAAGAGGGACATGAATCTTAAATAGGGGGGGTCTTTATTTGTTTGTGTACCGTTCGCCAAGTGCAAACAACAACGCGTTGCTGGCTCAGTCGTCTTCGTCCCTGCGCGAGCGAGCGGCGACATAGTTGAGCCGCACCTACGGACATGGACATGGACACGTCACAGGGTGAATGGGCTGAAATGGCGTATGCGAAGAAGCCTATAAGAACGGAAAGAGTACCGATGGCCCCTTGTTCTTGCTTGGGTCCTCTTCCATGTCCGAGTCGACAGCACCCACCTGCTTCAGTCTCCACTCAACGTCTTCACCACACACACACACACACCACACACACACACACACACGCCACACACGCCACACACAGCACAACCAAGTGTGAGGCCGGGCTCCAATCTTCAGTCTGCTCCTTAGGTTAAGTTGGATTCAACTGAAGACAACACGACACGACACGTACCTGCGACGGTCGGGTCACCCCTGGCAAAGGCAGCCTCGCCAATGAACTGTTTCTTGAGGTCGCCGTTGTAGTAGATGATCAACGTGGGCAGATTCTTGTCGGGATAGCCGTGAATGGCCTGTACGCGTGCAACGATTCGACCACATTTTTTCAATCCAGTGCTGTTGCATGCAGTGTGTGCTGTGTGCTGTGTGCTGTGTGCGGTGTGCGGTGTGCGGTGTGCGGTGTGCGTGTTGTGTGTGTGGTGTGGGCGCACCTCCTGGGAATCGATTTTGACGAAGCGAGTGGCCTTGAAGGTGCCGGCGAGTCGCTGCAGGATCTGCGTCATCAGCTGGCACGAGGGTATGCTGGGTAGGTGATGATGCATGAATGAGTGAATGCCAACAACAGCACCACCACCACCAGATCGGAGGTGGAGAAGGGTGTGTGTGGTACCCCGACTTGTGGAGAAAGACGACGACCCACGTGTTCGGCGTGTTGACCACCTCCTTGTACTCGGGCTCGGAAATGGACACCAGATCGCCGTACACGTCCTTCTGCGCTTTGGCCTGCAGCTCGGCGATCCTCTTCCTCCTGCATTGCATGTGGGCAAAAGATGTTGAGCCGATCTGCCACGTGTAAATCAAAGCGCGTAGTGGAATGAATCAGTGATGGAAATGGGAAATGAGCACCTGTAGGCCTCCAAGAAATCGTCATCGTCAAGGAGCTCGTCCTCGTGCTCCTTGACCTCCTCGTAGGAGGCGTTGCTGGCCACGAGGTCCTCCTTCAGCTTCTCGCTCTTGCTCTTGAGGGCGCGGCCGTAATCAATTTCCTCACTGTCATCCTCATCTCCTTCCTCCAGCTGCGGCTTATTGCCCATACGCCTCTGAATCTCGTCCCATTCCGTGCCGCGATCGCGGCCAGCACTCTGCAGATACATCCTAGTGATTAAAATTAAAATCACAGGTTTGATAATTAATTTTAATTGTTTATTTTTGTTGGCCACGTCATCTGCCTCGTTAAATCTTGCAGGCCAAGAACACGGGGAGCTCAGGAGCTCTGCGGGTAGGTGGCATAGTTGGTCTGCACGTAGTTGAGCACCCGCAACAGAGGGTCGTGTCCGTCCGGCTGCTCCCACACATAATCACCAACGCTCGTTAGACGTGTGGGGTGTGGGGTGTGGGGTGAGTGTTGCGTGTGTCGTGTGTGGGCGCACCTTGAGGCCAAGAGGGGCGTGGACGATAAAGTCGTCGACTTCGAAGGCGTCCACGAGGTGGAGAGCGTGAATGCGGACCTCCTGGCAAAGCTCGGTGATGAGCTCGCTGATGGCGTTGGCCTTGCGCTTCTTGATGTAGCCCTCCTTGCTGAACACGGCTGTGTGCGCC
>NW_004457436.1:20157-22276 GCF_000313135.1 Acanthamoeba castellanii str. Neff
GCGCTCTCGCTGGTCCTCCTTGCTGAGCTCAAAGTTGTAGGGGAACAGCTCGGCGTTGGCCTTCACGCTCTCCGTCACCGTACGCCGCTGCGCCCGGTACTTGCTGCCCAGCACATATTCCGCCATCACCTGTGTGCGTGTGCGATCGTGTGTGCGTTGCATTAGCACGGCGCATAACGATGAGGAGTGGAGGGAGCGGTACGTCGACGTTGAAGTCCTCTACGCGCTCCTCGCCCAGCTGACGCCGTTCCTCCTCGCGTCGCTGCTTGCGCTGCTCCTTCTTGAGCCGGAGCTTTTCCTGATCCACCTCCTTGGTCTTGGCCGCGTTGTTGACGGCCAGACCGCTCATGCTCTCCGTGACCAGGCCCATATGCCGAGCCACCGCCCTCGCGCGTCGCGCGGCCGTACGCGAGCTCACTGCCGCATTCGTGTTCATCTTCTCCATCCTATCTATCGTTGTCCTGCAAATCACTCCTCCTTCTCTCTGCGATTGTGCAAATGGAATGAAAATTATAAATATGAATTAATTTGTACAAAATGTGCGTTGGAGTGCTGCAGCCGCTGAGGTTTGATGTGGATGGTGGGGTGTAGTAAAGCAATGCTTCGCTCTACGTACCCAGTTGTGCGACAACTGCTGCTCTGGGAACCAGCTTGTTTCCGTTCTTCGATTACTATTTCTTTGTTTATTTTTCTTTTTCGTTGGTTTTGTTGCGTGTGCGGTATGTCGGGAATGCACGCGTGTTGTGTGCGGTGGCGAGTGCGTGTGCGACTTCTGGCTGTGTGCTTCACACAGAAAGTTAAAGGGGTCCAACGAAGGAGCGCAACGCGAAGACCCTGAAACTGCTGATCTCGAGGTCTATTCAACAAACACTGTGTAGAGGATCACACGTGCGTGCGCCCTGGAAGTCGAAAGTGGGTCTCGCGAAGGCTACAAGACGTCGGTGTGGGTGGACCCCTACGCCTGCTTCTCCTGCGCCCTCTTGAGCTTCTCCTTTTCGATGAGCATCCACTTCTTCCTCCTCTTGTACCTGCACCAGCCACCCAACAGAGAGGAAAAGGGCAAACGCCATCAGCCATCGTGGTGGTCTCTACAAAGCCTTGGCCAAACATGGCACAAAAGAAGACTCAAGCTCCATGAGTGCAGTATTTGGATTCATGAAGATGGAAGCTCGAGAGATGGAAGTAGGGGCGCGTACTCTTCGTACTGGCAGCCTTCGTAGACGTGACGCTCATGGGTGCACTTCCAGGGGAGGTAGAAGCACTCCTGCCTGCAGCGGTTGAGCGGCACCAGCAGGTGGGCGCAGTAGTCCCGGTAGCCGATGGGCAACCGCTCCGCGTCCATCTCCTCCTCGGAGATCAACATTTCTAGACACGTAGAGAAAAATGGGCACAAGATTAGTGATGGCCGTGGTGATTTACTGAAAATTAAAGCGAGCGAGCTGCTTGTATAAATCCCGGCCCAATTGACACTCCAACCGGGGGGGGGGGCATTTGGCGACATCTGGTCGAAGTCCACGGCGAGGAACCGATTTAAAAAGCAATAGAAAAGAGTGTACCCCTGGGCTGGGAGAGCTCAGCCTCCATGTCCTCAAGGCTCTGCTCGGGCTTCTCGCCGTGGTGCGCCATCTTCTAGTGGATGAAAAAATCAATGGACCCAAGGAAAAGTGTATTCCTTTTTCATTTCTTTTCTTCCCATCAATTAGGTTTATTATTATATTTTTTATTGCTGGAACAGAATAAAAGCAGGCCGATGGAGCAGCAGGGGGCGTGGCGTCGAGAGTGGAAGACGGACGAGGAGCGCTACAACGCTGCTTTCCACTGGGAGGTAGCTGGCCGCCCCATCACCATTCGGCAGAGCCGAGGTACGTTTGCCCCTACGCTCACACTTTTGGGGTGGTGAGGGGGAATATTGTCTGACCTTTGCGCCTGGTTCTGTCCCCAGTCACGTCGCCCGGCACGGTGGGGGGCACGCTGTGGGACAGCAGTCTCGTGTTGGCCAAGTACCTGGAGCGCCAGTACCACCCCGACGGGCTGGCCGGCCGTCGCATCATCGAGCTCGGCAGCGGCTGCGGCCTGGTCGGGACATCGCCGCTGGTACGTACCGTGCTCGCCCACGCCC
>NW_004457435.1:0-13074 GCF_000313135.1 Acanthamoeba castellanii str. Neff
GCATCAGGTCCGTCTCTCTCCTGCCTTTCCCTTCGTTTCGAATGCCGCAAGCTCGAGTTCGTTTGCTCTTGTCCCAGTCACACTCTGTCTCGCTGTGTTAATGTTGGTGGCTTGCTGCTTCGGAAACACGCGTGCAGGCAACAGCTGGACAGCATTCAGATGCTCCAACTGATGAAGATGTACTTCGTCGCCCCGCCCTCCGTTGAGGTACATGCTTGGCCCACGCACACAGCACTCAACTGTAATGTGGCACTGCTCATGCGTGGTGGACATGTTCGCATCATACAGATCCAAGGCCTCATGAACGCCCTCTATGAAAACGAAAAGAAGAAGAAAGACGTCGGCCACTCGCGACTGGTCTCGTTCATCCGACCGGCGCACCAGATCCCCTATCCTCCGCAAGAAGGGGCCGAACGACCCTTCACGTCCTATCTCGAGCCTCACCCCACACTGCCGCTGTCCTACTTCCTGGACGCCACCTTCAACCCAATCATCGAGGCTCAGGTAAAGTGGAAGAGAGTGCTGCCCATGTGCACGGCTCAGCTTGCTGACTGCACGCACCTAACACCTTGGACCTGGTCTTCACAGGTGGCGAGTGAGAAGCTGGGAGTCAGCAGCTACGCGCTGTCCCTCACGGGTCGACTCCCGTCGCCGCAGCACGGGGTGGCTTTTATAAAAGTTGAGCCTTTTAAATTACCAAAAAACAGATTTTGTGGGCCAACCACAGCGCGAGCCCACTCCCACCAAAAAGCCGAGAGAAACGACCGAGTAAGGACCGTCATTGAGGAACACCTTCTCGGGCAGCCACGGCTTCGGGCAACCGGATGTCGGGCTATCTTCTCACTGAACTGCACCCCCTACCGCCTCTTCTGTATCTGAACCACAACAACACCCAAGCACACCGCTTGGCATGCCTTCCACGCCGCTCGTCGTCCTCTCCTGCCTCGTGGCCCTCGTCCTCTTCGGTCAGGTATGCCGCCTTCTCTTTTTTCTCACTCATTCCTTTCGCTTTCGTTCTTTGACACGCACCACCACCACAACAGGCGCGAGCTCTTGACGCTGCGCTGGCGCCCGCCGCCGGAGAGCCGGTGGTGCACAACTACAGCCTTCCGGCCCGACACTGCCCCGGCGCCGACGTCATTATCACCGGAAACGACCTCACCACCTCCTCCACCTGCACCTACCAGTGCACCTTCATCTTCAACTCCTCGTCCTCCACTCCTTCTTCCTCCTCGCCGCCTTCTTCAGCTTCGTCGTCGTCGACCTACTCGTCGTCATCGCTCGCCATCGCAGACAGTGCGACCGAAGTCGAGTGCCCGCTCCCGGAAGAACCCGGCCACGTCATCACCATCGAAGTGTGGCAGATCGTCGACAACGGCACCACCACCATCGCCTCGAGCTCGTTATCGACCTCGACGACCCCCGCTGCCCTGCCAGAGGCCGAGGTGAAGCGGCTGCTGGGCCACTTCGCCACGTCGTTCACGATCTCGGCGGCGACGTCGGCCGTGTGCGAGTCGAGCGGCGGCAGCGGGTGGGGCGGCCTGCCGCGGTGGGCCTGGTTCGTGGGCGGCGGCGGCGCGGTCGCCCTCGCCGCTGCGCTGCTGGCCATCGGCATCTTCAGCTTCAACCGCGCGCAGCACCGACGCCGCATGCGCCTCCGCCGCGAATTCGAAGACCAGCACGTGGCCCTCATCTAAACGCAACGCTACACGACACGACACAACACCACACCACAACAGCTTCCTATGTACCATCGCCTTCGTCAACAATGTCTTGCATTGATTGTAGGATCCAACAATCACTCGTTGCCAGCGTCGGAGGCGGAGGCAGTGGTGGCGGTGGCGGTGACGGTGGGTCTGGCGGCGTAGGGGTTGCACTGGTGGCACACGAGCTTCGACTCAGTCCGCGGATGGTTGAGCAGACCGCGCTGCTTGCTCAGGCACCGGGTGCAGAAGATGGCCCCGCACAGGCGGCAGTGGTGTCGCCGCACCCAGAGCGTAAACTCAGTATCACACGCAGCGCAGGCCGTGACCTTGGGCATTGGTCCACGCCACGTCAGCAAATGTGCGTGTCGCGCGTCGTGGCTGTTTGATGGGTCGTGTGTTGTTTAAGGGTAGTGTGTCGTGATGCGCTTACCAGGTCATCGGGCAGCCAGACAAAGCGGCCCTCTTGTCCCCAGGGCTTGTGGGCGGCGTAGTTGTGCGGGTGGATGGCCGAGTCGACGTACCGCTCGAGCCAGGCCACTGCGTTGGCCACACCGTCCACCTCCTCTCTCAGGGTGTCGGCCAGCTCTCGCGCTCGCTTGAGCACCACTGCACTCACCTCCACTGTCAGCCCACTGCACACACAACACACGCACGCACGCACACACACGGCTGTACGCGCACCTTCGTCGGAAACGGACATGATCTGGGATTGGAGGTTGGTGCGTGAGAGCTCCTTCAAGGGGATCACCTGGGGCGGGCCGACGCCCAACGTCGCAGCCTGAGCGTCGGGCAAGCCATTGATGAATCCACATGTGTCAGCAAGCTGGCTTGGGGGGAGATCATAAAGGAGCAAAGCTAGGGAAAGCCAAGTACGCGGCTGGCCCAGAAAGGCTGATCCATGAAGAGCGGGTAGATGACGCTCGGCACGCCGGCCCGCAAGGCAGCAGCAGTCACGTAGCGCTGCCGTGGTGGACAACCTACAATGTAAAGCCGAATGCGTGCGGTTGCTCGTGATTACGGCGCGGTGTGGGTGTGGGGTGGTGCGTGTGCGTGGCCGAGCAAGAGGCGAGGTGTGGCGGTAGGACGTACGACGGAGCAGCGCGGGAAGAGCCATTCATGGGGCATGTCGGGCGGGAGAAGCATCACGTGCTCGTGTTTCGAGAGGGCCTCGGCGACACTCGCCTGGTCCTCCGGCCAGTACATCTGCACCACGCCGCGCCGTCTGAGCCTGGCCAGCACCACGCAAAAGTCCAGCGCCAGCTTCTGTGCACGACACCAAAACACCGAGGCGATGGTCAGTGCTGAGCTGACCAACGTTCAGTGACGTACGGCAGACCAACGCGACGTACGGCAGCGTTCTTGAGCGGCACCAGACCGAAGCCCATGTAGATGGGCGGCGCTCCGTCATTCAAAAATGTTTCGAGCTCCTGCCAGCCGCGCGCCACATGACACGAAGCAATCCACATCAGTAACATACGCGGAGAGACAGTGGAAAAGAGTGGGGGGGCGGACCTGCGACGGCTCGTATGCGACGGCCCCGGGCACGTTGCAGTAGCCGGTAATCTCGAGTAGATCGGTCGGCCAGTCCGAGGGACGCGGCACCACGGCCTCGCTGAAGAGGCACAGCAGGGGCGCGGCGTCGACGTAGTAATGGGGCTGCGGGGGCAGGTCGAGCTCGGCCCGGAAGGCGTTGATCGGTTCCTGGAGGAACGCCCACAGGCCCTTGAACGAGGCCCAGTGGACCAGCGAGTTGAAGAGGCCGAGCGGGAGCGGCTTGGCAAGGCTGACCACGGGTAACCACCGGTAGGTGGGGTAGAAGGGCACGGTGCAGCCGGCCACAACGGGCACCCGCAGCTTCTGGCCCACGGCCAGCGACTCGGAGAGGCTGGCGATGCCGGCCAGGATGAGACCCGGCTCGAACTGCGCGGCGGCCTCCCATGTCAGCTTGAAGTTGGGCACCGCAAACTTCTTCGATTCGTCGAACAACACCCGCGCCTGGCCCAGCAGACCTGTTGATGATGAGGAGGAGTGTGAGGAAGAGAAAGGGAAAGGGAAAGGGAAAGAGAGGTTCCGTACCTCCGTCGTAGAAGGATTTCATGAATTGAGGGGAGCTGGCGATTGACGCGGGATCGCCCTTGAGCGGGTAGAGGCGGATGTGTTGGCTTCGCTCCTGCGTGTGGGCAAGACAGTGAGTAAAGAGGGAGGCAGCCTCATAAGAGCCCCGGGTGTCCACCAGTGCCGCACCTGAACCAGCGAAGAGAAGACCTCGTGGGTGGCCATCGCCACGTCCCATCCCGCAGCGATCATGCCAACCGCTGAAAGAGAACCAACGTAAGGCATTCATCCCGCACAGCACACGACACACGACACGCACTCATGAGGGACTGCCCTCCATTGAACGGTACCTAGGGCGATATGGGGTTGGATGTCGTCACGCGTGCCCTGCACGACGATGAGAAGCCTCTTCCGGCCACTGTTGTCGCTCCCGCGCAGGGGCTTGATCTCGGCCACTTCCGCCTCGCGTTGGTTATCATCGACCATCTTCTCCTTGTCTTTGCTGTTTCTGTCTGCAGCGGGCGCCGGGCTGCTTTCCTCGCCCAGCGGATGCTCGTCCACGACCTCGGAGGAAGAGGCCGAGGCGGCAGCGGCAGCGGCAGCAGCTGCGCCGGCAAAGCCTGCGCCGTTGTTGTCCTGGGCCAGTCCGGACGCCCGGGCAGACACTGCGCGCACGGCCCTGCCGCCGAAGAAGAAGTTGAGCGCCTCAATGGTCATGCTCCTGTCCCGCGACTTGACCTGGTCGACGAGCCGATGACAGTCAGCACGTCCATCAGTGAGTGCGTGGGTGAAACTGAGACTGAGAAGGGATGAGCGAGTCGTACTACTTGAGGGTTAAGAAGGCCCTTCTGTTGGAGCTCTTCGGCCTTGGGGCGCTTGGCGATGAGCCCCTCGAGCCGACGGTTGCCGAAGAGCGGGTTGACGTTGGCCGGGGCTTCCATCGCCGCGGGCGTTTGCCCGTCAGCGCCGTTGGCTTCAGCTGAGAACACGGCGGTAGGCGCTTCTTCGTGGTGCTGGCTCTCCACAACCTCCGGCTCCGAGCTGCTCTCACCCTTCACCTCGCCGTGACTTGCAGTATCCTGCTCTTCCTTTGCTTCTTCGACTTTCTCCTCCTCCTTTGCTTCTTCTACTACTACTTCTTCCTTGTTCTCGGCCTCTGGTTCCACTTCGTGCTGCTCATCTGCTTCTTCTCCGACCTCTTCCTCGCCCTGCCCTCCAGTTGGCTCCTCTGACTCTGCCTCTGCCTCCACCTCCATTCCCTCCACGTTCTCTACTTCTTCACTCATATCTTCCCGCGGCGTGCCGCCAGCTGGCCCCTCCTGCTGTTCGTGACTGCTCATCTCGCCTGTTAGAAAAAAGATTTGTTAAAGATTTTTCTTCAATCTCACTGATTCTTGAATTGGATGAGGCGAGGAGGGACCCACGTACCAGATGTTTGAAAGGCTGGTGACTGGCTGCGTCCTCACTGAGCTGACACTGAGCTTTGCGGGGAGGTGCGCAGCAGGGCTACCCAGAGAGAGCTGTCGAGGCAGTGATGAAAGGCGGCGTGCTTGAGCTTCCCAAGGTTCGAACCGTCGCTCAATGGCTCAACTCCATAAAAGGGGAACCAGGACCAAAAAGGCGGCCAAGCAAGCAACAAGGACACCGTGAGAAGAGGAAGGCCACTTACACCTTTGATCGACGTGTTGTATGTTCTGAATGAGGAACGCAGCCGATGGGCTGGCCGGTTCACCCTTACACAAGATGACCAGCTGGTCTGATAGAGAGAGATGAGAACTGCCAAAACAAACGAAACTCTACATGAAGCTGAAAGACGGGAGAGAGAGGAGGGACTACTGCAGAGCCAGCCTAGAGCACGACGTCGAGGGTGTTGCAGGCCTCGCAGGCCATGCAAAGCATCACCGTGCCGGAGAGGGGCTCCTGGCGCAGAGCAAACCCGGGGCCGGCACCGCAGCGTTGGCTGGTCAGGTGGAGAGAAACAGTGTAAGCGTATAGGCGAAAGAGAGCGAGAGATGGCAGAAATCAGTGGAATGGAGCTACTCGTACGAGTGCTGCGTGATCGTTTCGCCCAAGCGGTGGCGGACGTAGGAGAGGTTGACCTCGTCTTGCTGGATGACACAAAAGAGAAGCCATGAGCAAAAATGTCTGACCCAACAAAGGTGGAACTGAACTGCTAACCTTGGTGTCTAATCGCAGGCCGCAAGGCTGATGCGAGCAGAAGATGATGCGGTGGCTTTGCTTGAGCTGACCTCGCCGACAGATGGGACACCAGACCGCCTCCTCGCCCTCCTCCTCTGGCACATATCGGTCGATGGCATCTACAGGCGTACGGCAACACACAAGCGTTGAGCTGGAGGATGAACTGGTGTCCGATCGAACGCAAAGGAGGTCGTTACCTTGGATTTGCTCCTCCTCGAATCGCCTTACTTCCTCAAAGTACTGATCCACCAGTGATTGCTCTGCAGCAGGAGCAGAGTGTTAATGTTTTAATTATTAAATAAATATAATAAAGTGGATGAGAGGGTACCTTCTCGTCGAATATCCTCCAGGAAGGCCTGCTCGAGGGCGATGATGGTCTCGGCATACTCGGCCTCTTCCAATTCCTCCTGCCTGAGCCCCTGATAGTCAGGATCGACGACGTGCATGGCGGAATTGGGCGCCACTCCGGCTCCATTCTCCATCGTGCTCCATTCGTAGTTGACCAGCTTGCCGATTTCGCTTCGGAATGAGGCGGGGGTAAGCCCTCCGGCTCGCATGCTCGATACAAGCGAGTGGCGATTTGCCTTCACCTTTCGCAGACAGGCCTCCATCACCTTCTGCCTTTTGGCGCTCTTGGCGACCGTCATCGTCATCTTCTTCGGCGTTTCATGTCGGGCAGGCGATTGCATCACCATCGGCGATGCCGCCCCTGCCGTAAATCCTGCGCTCGATGGCTTCATCGGCGAAGAGAACACCATGCTGCCAGAGGTTGGCACTCCGAAAGGAGATGGCTGCGACGTAGTTGGCTGACCGAAGGGCGAGAACATCTCCATTTAATCTGTCGGCCTAATAATGTGGATCTTGTTGATTGTCTCTGCCTTGTTGTTTCGATCTTGAGTTGATGCGTTTTGTTTTGCGCGCCTTTTTGCCAAACAATATTCCACGAATTCACAACATTGCTGACATACCAGAAAGAAAATTCGTAAAACACAATTGCATTTTTATCACTCTCGCTTGGAGATGGAACAGGAGGAAGAAGTGGCCCGGTCACCGCTGAAGGTGCTCTACATGCACGGGGGCGGGGCGGACCCGGTCAAGTCGTACAAGGCGCAGTACCTCACGAAGCGTTTCGACTGCTCGTGTCCGCACATGGTCAACACCTCCTTCTACGACCGCTGCCGCCTCCTTCAGTGCACCACCCTCCGTACTATTCCTTTCCTTCGCGCCACACATGCCCTCTTCATGCCCTCTTCTTCTTTTCTTCTTCTTTCTCCTCCTAACCGTTAGACGGTCTACTGGGCGCAGGCGACTTCCAGCCCGACGTGTGCGTGGGCACCTCGCTGGGCGGAGCGCTGCTGCTCGAGCTGCTACGATTGGGGCTGTGGCGCGGTCCGGCCGTGCTGGTGCCCAAACGCCACCAAATGCATTTGCGCTGACCCAAGTCACACTGCACTGACAATCGTGATGGTCGACTGGGTGCAGATGTGCCCTGCTGTGATGCTCAGCGTTGACGATATCTCGCTTCCCTCTGGCGTTCCCATCATCGTTGCCCACGGCACGCAGGGTGCGCGCATTGATCTTCATTGTGCATGAAGGAGTGTGCTGCTGCTGGCTGATGAGCTAAGTGCTGCGAACCTGGCTTCACGCGTGCAGACTCGGTGGTCAGTGTCGATGTGAGCAGGCAGATCGCAGAGACCAACAAGAACGCAAATGTGGAACTGATCGAGGTCGACGGCGACGGCCACAACATGGAAAGCGTGACCCAAACGGTACTGTAGCTCTTGTTCTCTGACCTCTCGCCCGCAGTTCCGGCTTCTTCTACGCATCGCTCATGGATTATCACCACCGGCAGGACATGCTCAAGGAATGGGTGGAGGAAGTGTATCGACGACGAACACAGATCAGTGGCTACGACCACGAACAGGTGTGATCTCTCCACCACTCGAAACCACCTTGTTGTTGTTGTTCTTGTTGCTTACCAACAAGGAGGGGACGTGGTGTGTGCTCAGCGTGTGAACCTTGCGGGCATCAAGGAGATGCTGAAGGCCCAGGAAGCCGAGAGCGACAAGAAGAAGAAGAAGTGCGCTGTACAGTAACGATGACGCGTCCGATTGGCGTTGCTCGTGCGACGGTCCCAAAAGATATGGAAAATCCAATACGCCCGCAACTCCACCAAGAAGACTTGTTTCTTGTTTTGAAGAAGATGGAGAAGGTGATGAAGCACTCGCACACGTTCAGCGCGCTGGTGCGCAAGTTCCCCAAGAAGCTCCAACACCAACAGCAGAACGGCGAAGAGGTCGCAGCTCTCACGGTGTCGGCCACGACTTCGCCTTCGTCGCTGCCCTCGTCGCAGCTCGGATCTTTCTTCTTCCCGGCGCGGCTGCGGGACGACACCTGGGTCGAGCTCAACCACCTGTGCAGCCCGCTCCTCAAGGGCGACGGCAACTGCCCGCCGCAGCCGGACGAGCACCACAAGCGCGAGATCGAGACGCGCATCAAGCTTCTCCGCAACGTAGAGGATTTCTGGGGCTTCCCCGGCCGAAGGAATTTCCATCAACTCGTGCAGCTCTATGAGGATGGACACTACCAGCGCTTCGCCGCGGCCGTGGCCCACATCACCCCTGCCATCAACGACCAGGTGCCACTTCCAGATTTTCATTTATTTATTTATTTTCATTCATTTTTTTCTTGATTTTATGATGTATGATTATTGCTTTATTTCATTTTGTTGCAATAATTATTTTATTTCATAATCTTTTCAGAAATATATTTATTAAATTGAGTGTGTACGCAGGTGTACCGCCAGCTGAGGTGGAAGGCGTTCGATGTGGCACAGGTGTGGGAGGAGAAGGACGAGTCAAGCAGCCTGCTGCAGGAGGAGGACGGCGCCACCCACTGCCGCGGGTACTTCGAAGTGCTGGTCGTGGGAGTGGAGCAGGACTCGCACGGCCTGGCCCACTCGCTCAGCGAAGCGCGGTCCACCTCGGACAGCTTCACCTACAGCGCTTTGGTGCGGCCTCCGAGCCACCCATTCAGCCACCCATCATCATCGCACATGCTAACGAGATGTGTGTCGTGTCATATCGTGTCGTGTGTGCACGGCACGTTGTGTGCTGTCCACGACGTGGTGGTGCAGACTGTGGCGTCGCTCGAGGACGCGATCTGCGCCATCCTGTTCAACACCACCATCCAGAGCGTGGTGGTGCGCAGCAACTTCCAGATCCAGTCGCCCAACGGCCACGGCCAGCCCTCGTTCCACTCGTCTCCCTACCTGAACAAATACGGGTACGCGGCACGATAGCACGCACAGCACGAGACTCATGGGCTGATCGGTTCCGCTTGGCCCAAACAAATGCAGTTCCCTGGGCAAGGACGAGCATTCGCTGACCCAGCAGGAAGCGCGCACGATGCTGCTGGCCCAAATCATCAAGGAGATCAGGTACGGCCTGACACGCACGCACACACGCACACACGCAACCACCGCACACCACCGCACACAGACTGGGTCATCTTTGAGTAGTGACTCAATTCTGTGCTGAGATTATAAATAATAATGTGTATCATGTGACCGCAAGGCCCGAGCTGGACATCTTCTGCTTCAGCGATCTGCCCGTGGAGCGGGTGGCCCTCACCCACAACAATCAATTCAACCGCGTCTTCTACAACGAGTCCAACGACGCGCAGGTGCGCGCTTGCCACACTCTGAGACACTAGCAACATCGACACAGGCGCATGCACTCTCTTACCATTTGCTCCCTTTCCTCCTCCAGGAGCTGCACCTCTCGATCCTGCAGGGCGTGCAGGCCAGGTTCGAGACGCCGTTCTTCAACGCTCTGGTCAACTACAGCAAGAACCCCATGGGTGTCTTCCACGCTATGCCCATCTCCCGGGGCGCCTCCCTCACCCACTCCCACTGGATCAAGGACATGTTCAACTTCTACGGTACCTTCGCTCGCTCTCTCCCCCCCCCTGTTCCCGCTCCAGCTCTGCCCACGAGACATGGTGCCGACATGTGCTTGTGTGCGTGTGTGCTTGTGCGGCGGTGCGTGTGCTGTGCATGTTGCGTATGATGTGCGTGTGCGTCCAGGCCGTAATATCTTCCTTGCGGAGACTTCGGCCACGTGTGGCGGGCTGGACTCGCTGCTGGAGCCGCACGGGACGATCAAGGCGGCGCAGGAGCTGGCCGCGCAGACCTTTGGCTCTGACCGCTCGTTCTGGGTCACCAACGGAACCTCCACCGCCAACAAGATCGTCGTCCAGGGACTCGTTCGTCCCGGCGACATCGTGCTCGTCGACAGGTCAGCCATCAAACCTCTATTTATTTACTATGAGTATTTATTTATTATGTATGTTTTTATTGTTATATATGTGGCTGACTTTCGCTCCAGGAATTGTCACAAGTCGCACCACCTGGGCCTGGCGCTGGTCGGCGCCTCGGTCGTGTATCTGGAGGCGTATCCGCTGCGCCAGGTACGTGCCCAACGCATGCGCGGCGCCACTGACGTCGCACACACGTCGCTTACCATTTTGGCTTCTTCTTTTTCCTACACAGTACGCCATGTACGGCGCTGTGCCGCTGCGCACCATTAAGGAGACGCTTCTCAAGCACAAGGCCGCTGGCACGCTCGCCAAGGTCAAGATGGTCTTGTGCGTATCTCGCCCTCCGCCCGCCCACCCGCTCACTCCTGCCCGAACAGTCGTTCTCTTGTGCTGACTCGCTGCACCGACCGACTGGTCGCTGCCGCCCGAAGGCTCACGAACTGCACGTTCGACGGCATCGTCTACAACGTGCAGCGGGTGATGGAGGAGTGTCTGGCCATCAAGCCCGACCTCGTGTTCCTGTGGGACGAGGCCTGGTGGGGCTTCGCCTACTTCCACTACCTCCTGCGCGTACGTGCCCCTCCCCAGCCTCTGCCACCAGCCACGGTGACGGAATTGACTCACGCGTGCGTGTGCGTGTGCGATGATGTGTGTTATGTGTGCCGTGTGTCCCGTGCTTTGTGTGCGTGTAGTTGAGGACGGCCATGTATGGAGCGCAGCAGCTCAAGCTGCGCTACCAGTCGGCCAGCTACAGGGCGGAGTACGACAACTGGGTCAAGGCCAACGACGGCGACGAGGCCAAGATGTTCGACCCCGCCAAGCGGTGGCTTCCCGACCCCAGCACCGTACGGCTTCGAAAATTCTTCTTCTTCTTCTTTGTATGTGAGTAACAAGGTTGCTTCTGGGCGTTTGCGCGTGCGCGACCTGTGCAGGTCCGGATCCGCGTGTACGCCACTCAGTCGACGCACAAGACGCTGACGGCCCTCAGGCAAGGGTCGATGATCCACGTCCGCGATCAGGTGCGCCCTCAAGGAATTCACGTTATGGCGGGCATATGTGAGACGCCTGAAGCTGACCACCAATCTATCGAAACGGGGGGGTTGGGTTCGACCAACACACAGGACTTCAAGCGATCGGTCGAGCGTCCGTTCACGGAGTCGTTCTTCACCCACACGTCGACATCGCCCAACTACCAGATCCTGGCCAGTCTGGACGTGGGCCGCAGGCAGATGGCCCTCGAGGGCCTGGAGCTCGTGCAGAAGGCACGACACGCACCGCACACGCACACGCACACGCAAACTCAACTCTCAGGCTGACCGACTCCCCCCCCATTGTTGTGCAGCACACGGAGAAGGCGCTGATGATGCGCAAGCAGCTGGCGGACAACCCCGACCTCAACCGCTGGTTCCACTTCCTGGTACGCATCCCCACCATACCAACCGAGTATGCGTGCGTGCGGCGGATGAGGTACTGACCCGACGGCGACGCGCAGGACGTGGACGAGCTGATCCCGGCCGAGTACAGGCAGGAGTCCGAGCTGAAGAGCTACGTCCACGTCACCGATACGGAGGAGTCGTGGCTCGCCCTCCGGAAGGCATGGCTCTTCGACGAGTTCGTGCTCGACCCCAACCGCCTCACCCTCCACATCGGCAAGGTCCGTCCAGGCTTGCCGCACACACACACACACACACCACCACCACCACCACCACCACCACCACCACCACCACCACCACCACCACACACGCCACGCACCACCGCACACGCACGAGCTGACACTCTTCGCCATCGGTAGACGGGCATCGACGGCGACACGTTCAAGACCAACTACCTCATGGACCGCTTCCAGATCCAGGTCAACAAGACCTCGATCAACTCTGTGCTGTTCATGCTCACCATCGGCACCACCCGCAGGTACACTTTGTTTCCCCGCGCGCGCGCACCCGCGTTACGCTGCAGTTCACTCATCTCTTTCTCTGTCTCTCTATTTTTCGTCGTTCACCGGCCGGTCCAGCTCCATCGCGTACCTGCTGGAGTCGCTCATCAAGATCGGAGAGCTCATCGACGCCTCGCTGGAAGACAGGTCGCCCGCGGAGATGAAGCTCCACGAAAAGAAGAAGTGCGTGCCACACACACACACCACACACCACACACCACACACACACACACCACACCACACACACCACACACCACACACCGTGTGCTCTTATGTCGTCAGTCGGCTGACTTCGCATTGTCGCCGTCCTGCAGGTGGGAGCTCACGCAGAACATGCCGCCGCTCCCCAACTTCTCCCACTTCCACCCCAAGTTCAGGAAGAGCACCATCACCGAGGAGGGCGTCCTGCGCATGCCCTTCTTCATGGCCTACGAGGAGGTGCGCACCCTTCGTGTGTCGTGTCGTGTCGTGTCGTGTCGTATCGTTGGTCGTGTGCGTGTGTCGTCCTGACCATCAGGCGTGGTGCAGGATGACTGTGACTACATTCCGCTGCGGGACAAGAGGCTCGATGACGTGAACAAGTGCGCGATCCCTCTGGTCTCGGCCAACTTCGTGATCCCGTACCCGCCCGGCTTCCCGATCCTCGTCCCCGGACAGGAGGTGAGCCAGGCCATCATCGACTTCTTCCGTCACCTCGTACGCCTGCTTCTTCTTCTTCTTGTCTCTCCGAAGCAGAGCTCAAGCTTTGGGTTGTTGTGTATTCGTAGGACGTGAAGGAAGTGCATGGCTACGTGGCGGAGCTCGGCCTGCGCATCTTCAAGCCCCACGTCGTGGAGAACGCGCACACACTCGACGCTTGAG
>NW_004457435.1:14212-55253 GCF_000313135.1 Acanthamoeba castellanii str. Neff
GGTCGACTGGCTGGTGGAGAACTGGCCCAAGAAGCTGTCGCGCGCGCAGGCCGTGTGGCTGGGCAATCTGCTCATGCGCACCAACTCGTTCTCGCACGTCACCCATTCCTTCCCCTTCATGGACAAGGAGTACTTCTACCGCTTCCACGTACGGCCCCCACTCGAGCGTTTCGCGAACACCTTTGCAAACGCAAACGCTCTCGTTTTGGTTTGTGGTGCTAAGCGAGAGTTGTGCCTCCTCACAATCGCCTTCTTCCCGGCTTCTGCCTCTCTTCAGGCTGATGAGAGGGAGTCCTCCTTCAACGTCATGAAGGCCCTCCAGCCCTTCGTCGGACAGCTGGCTCTGTCGCGTACGGGCACCCTTCCACCTTGTGGCGCGAAGTTGAGCTTACAACCAACCGAAACCGAACAGTGAAGGACGTGCGCGGCCTCAAGAAGACCAGGACTGCTCTGCACATCACGTGCGACAATCAGTGGTACAGGATCAACATCAAGGACTGGCTCGAGAAGCCCGGCATCAAGCTGTACTTGTACGTACCGCTCTCTTTTTCGCCCCACCGCTCTCGCACTACAGGCCAGTCTCGCACTTGGCCTCACTGCTTCACTTCTACTCCGCACAATGCCGCACGCGCGCACACGACGCAGCTTCATCACGAGGTCAAACGCCGAGCTGGTGGTTCGCAAGGGGAAGACCCGCGCGGGCTCTATCGCCATACCCATCCACACGCTCAGCGTCGGTTCGTCTCTCTCTCTCTCTCTCCGCTCGATCACCAGCCGTGCGCCTGACACGACACACACAACACACGCGTTTGTTGCAGACGAGGACCACAAGGAGTGGTACCAGCTCAACACGCCCAAGGGCACCGGCGCTTTCCTGCAGCTCGGCCTGCGCTACACCTTCCTCAAGGGCAAGGACGAGGGCCTCATCGTGCCGCCGCTGCCGTTCGCCCCCGAGCGCTTCGTCAAGAAGGACCCCACGCGCTCGCCCAGCCTGTCGCGCATGACCCAGGCCAAGGCCAAGGGCCACCGCGCCATCCACCGCTGCTGCGACCGCGAGAACGTGTTCCTGGTCACCAAGGACCACGACGAGTGGACCGCGCTGCAGGAGCACTCGGAGGAAAAGACCGGCCGGGCCTTCATCCGCGGCGTGTTCGGCTACGGCAACATCACCGCGTTCGATCTGTCGAACGAGGCCGTCGAGCTGTTCGTCCAGCCGTGCCCGCCCTACGGCGCCTGGACCCACCTGGGCGCCACCACCACCGACAAGGGCGGGCGCATGAAGCACGAGATCAACTACGCCGCGGTTCCCATCCAGAAGACCCCCGGCCAGTACCCCATTCGCTGCGTCGTCGGCGGTGACTTCTCCGTCGCCGCCGGGCAGGTCTGGGTGCTCGAGCACGGTGTTGGAGGTCGGTCTCTTTCTCTCCATGTGTCGTGTGTCGTGTGTGTCGTGTGTTGCGTGTTACGATCGAGAGACTGACACACGACCGATGCGTGCGCGTGGTTGATGCAGGTGTGGTGTACGACATTGACGGCACGCTCACGCCGGGTGACGACCAGATCGTGCTGGAGATGACCCTGGCCAGCGTGAAGGCTCCCTTCGACCCCGCCCAGCGCCCCGGCGCCGCCTCCCTGTGTAAGGCCTGGGCCGCCAAGGGCTATCTTCCCATCTATCTCAGGTGACCACTCCCTCTCCGTACTCTGTGTGTGTCGTGTCGAGTCGTGCTGTGTGTGTCGTGTTGCGTGTGTCGTGCGTGTCGTGCGAGTCGACAGTAGTGGCTCACGCGGTTTGTGCAGTGGTCGCTCGGGCTCGACGTACTACCTGACACGCGAGTGGCTGGCCAACCACGGCTTCCCGCCGGGCCTCATTCTGCACACGGACAAGCACGCGCCCACGCTGCCCATCTACTCCTCGGTCGGCCTGTTCAAGCGCGACCTGATCATGATGCTCAAGAAGCAGGTGGGCATGAAGTTCGGCGGCCTCTACGGCAACACCATGACCGACGTCCGCTCCTACGAGGAGACCGGCCAGCCCAAGGACCGCACCTTCATCGTCGGCAAGTTCGGCGGCAAGAGCGGCACCTGTACTTAATCCCCCGCCCATCGTCTTCCCTTTCGCTTTCGCTTTCGCTTCCGTTTTCGCTTTCGCTTTCGTTCTTGCGTTCACCGTCAGCATTTTTTCTCGCAGACGACGTCGGCGACGACTTCGTGGAGCACGTGCAGTACGTCGTGGAGAACATTCCCGACGCCGACGTGCCCGCGCCTCGCGACTTCTTCGAGTGGAACTGAGGAGCTGCTGCTGTACTCTGTTCCCGTACCGATCATATCAACACGCCACACACACGTGTGTATGCATTTTGCCTCTTTGCTACTTTCCTCCTCGCCCATCGGGCCTAGTACGGATGTATGGCGGCCGAGGCCGTTCGCGGGATGCACGGGCAGAGGCGCTGGCCACCCTTGTGCTTGGCCGCGCACGACGCAAAGTCCTGCCACCGCCAGTGAGCCATCGTGTTGCGCGCGTCGTGTGCGTGCGTGTCGTGTCGTGTGTGTGTGTGTGTCGTGTTGCGTACCTCGCTGACAAGACATCGGCCGGTGGCGTTCTGGTGCGGCCCGTGAGGCAGGAAGATGGGCATTTCCGGACCCACCGCGAGCTGGCACCGGCCTCGGTGGCACGGGAATCGACTCGCCAGCGCGTCGCAGTGCCTCAGGAAGTCGAAGTCGCCTTGGTGACACTTCAAACCCTGCGACCGCACACGATATCGCACACAGCCGCGCACGCCTATCAGCACACACGCACACGACACGACACGCACGAGAAGCGATGGTGAGTCGGTGGGTGGGTACCTCGCGAGCACAAGGAGCGTGGCAGTCCTCCCCGACGGCGGAGGTGACCAACCGGAGCTGCTCGTGCGGCAGGATCCTCAGGCTCTCGGGCAGGTACGCGCAGTGCCGCTTGTCCGCCAAGAGCAACCTGCACCAAACACAAGTTCATTATTGTAAGTTGCGTGCGTGTCGTGTCGTGTGTGTCGTGCGGCTGATTGCGGTGCGTTTGTGTGCGTGCGGTGTTTACGTGTTCTTCTTGTAGCGTAGGACGAGGGAGTGGTTGTGTGTTCCTCGAGAGGGAGTGTCCCACAGTGCCAGCGACACTGCGCAGTAGCACGGGGTGAGCACGAACAAGGAGAAGGCGGAGAAGAACACGATGGTAGGTAAGTAAGCAAGTACGGGAGATGGAGCCGTAGTTCTCGCGGACATAGGGCAGCAGCAGGACCCGCCCCTCCTGGCCCTCCTCCACCCGCGTGCTCTTGACCACCTCGGCCCTGCTGTACAGGGACCGTATCCACCGCTGGTAGTTCTGGTACTCCCCGCCACCATCAGCACTCCACTCTGCCCAAATCAAACTCTCATAGCAGTTGGGAAACCTTGAGCAGCAGGTGGTCGGTGGAGGTGAAGAAGACGACTTTGTCGTTGAGCTTCATCCGCTTGAAGTACCGCGCGAACTGGTCGGCGCCCATATCTGACCAAACAACCAAACAAAGCTCAGTTCCGAACACACAAAAGGAGGGAAGAGAAGAAGCAGGTCCGTACTGCTGCCGTGCTCCCCGACGTTGTAGTTGCGCGACACCTCCGGCGCCACGCACTCGCGTCCGCGGCTCACCCCCGAGTGCCGCATCCAGTGGTCCCAGTGGTCGTCCGGCCACTCGTCCCGCAACTGAGCCGATCCGATCAGTCAATTTGAAGGGTGGACCCCCTTACTGCCGCTGGGCCGTGAGGCGTACCTCTTCCCAGAGGCGGTGGTTGAGCATCCAGCCCAGGCCGGGGAAGTAGCTGGTGCGGAACAGGCGCTCGGGGTCCTCGACCAGGTGCTGGAAGCCGTTGTCGTTCCACGACGAGATGCACCAGAGCGTGGGGTCCCTTGTTTGTCGGGTCGCACCAAGTCAGTAAGAGCTTGAAGTGTTGGGTGGGCAGGAGGGCACACATGTCCAGAAGGTGGGCCAGCTGTTCGAAGTAAATGGCAAAGTCTGGGGCGAAGGTCATGTCGTCCTCCACCACCACCACGTGCGAATGCGACAGGTCCACGAACAGTGTCTCCAGGGCGAACCTGCAGTTGGAAAGCCGAGTGCGCCATCAGGGACCAGCTCAAGAAGAGGCGTGGTGAAGTGTTGAGTACTTACTGGTAGTGCTGGGCGATGTGCTGGGTGGCGGATAGGCGCGAGTCGTTGCTTCGACCGAGGTGGAGTCGGTTGAAGCCCGGCTGCTGGTCGATCACCCGCTCCACCTCCTGATCGTATCCGTGCTGGCTCACGTACAGCTTGAATCGCGAGATGCCCTTGACCGCGTTCAACGACGCCAGGGTCCTCTCCAGCAGGCCCGGTCGGTTGTAGGCCAGCACCACCAACGCCGGATCCTTCATATACTGTTGAAAGGGTGGAAAAAGATGCTTAGCATAGCGATCATCATGTCAGCATGATTGGATCATTCCTGGAGTCAGGTCTGTACCCAGTGGTCAAACGCATTGCCTTTGATGTGGCTGGCGCCGTTCTTGCGGAACCGGTGCAACTCCTCCCCCCACTCCCGCTCGGCCCGGGCCAGGTCGGCAGCGCGATCGGACTGCCTGAGCTGCTGCAGGTGCGCCTCCCGTCGTCCCTCCACTCCTGCCCTCTTCCGTCCGACAGTCGCCACCTCTGCAGCTGTGGCCCGAGGCACGCCCTTCTTGTAGGTGAAGTCGAACTGGGGCAGGGGCGCCCCGCCCGCCGCCAGCGAGCTCCAGGGCGCCTTCTGGGCTGCAGGCGGCCGGCCCACCACCTCGTCCCGCTCCTTGAGCTGCGCCCTGTAGAGCTCGTTCGCCTTCTCCCACTGCGCCTTCTCCTTCAGCCGCTGCATCTCCTCGGCCTCTTCGTCGTAGGCGGGCTGCACGCTGGGCCGCTGTTCTTGTGGTGGTGGTGGCTCTGCGCTCGGAGGTCCGCTACTCGATTCTGGAGTGGCTCTGGTTTCTTCTTGAGCTTGTGGCGATGGCTCTACTCGTTGTTGGGACTGGAGGTGCTGAGCAGTGCCGCCTTGACTGCTGACGGGTTGGTCGAGGCCCTGGTTGCCACTGTCGGTTGGTTGTTGTTGTTCAAGGCTTGTTGAGGCGAAGAGCCACCATAGGCCCAGCATCCAAATGGCGATAATGGACAACAGCAGGCAGCCCAGCTGCGGTCGCCTTTGGCAGGTCCTCCACGGCGCTCCCGCGTTGCCGCGCGGCATTGCTGCTCTGGGCTTCTTCCAACGCCACTTCACCTTCATCCCTCCTTCTTCTCCAAGCGGTGCACCTCAATATTGCAATTTCTTTCCATTTTCCATTTCAGTTGGGAAAACATAAAGATAATCGTATTTCTTTTTGGAATATGTCGCCGAGTCTTCCACCACCCAGATAACCCCAGCCAATGAGCGCAGAGACCCAATCAAGCCGGGCGCAATCAACCCCGCTTGCCCAGCAAGCTCGACGCTATCAGCAAAAGCACAGAACATGAAGAGCAGCTTCGCCCTCCTTGCGTGCCTCGTGGTACTGGCTGCGGTTGGGTCCGCGCACGCCTCCACGACTTGCCTGGACGAGAACGGCAACCCCGTCGACTGGTGGTACGGCCCCCTCCCCTCCGGGTCAAGTTCCGCTCTTTGTTCGCCATTTTAATTCCGAACGCGCCCATAGGATCATACTGAAGGCGCCGTACCTGCACGGCAGCTCAGCCACCACCAGCGGTACCGAGACTTGCCCTTGTCCGGGGCCGACGTCGGCCCGCTTGTGGCCCCCTGCCATTCTTCTTTCTTTTTTTCTTCGTCTCATTTTCTCATAATTAATTTTTGGTGTGTGACGCCAGGGTACGGTTATTCGTACGCCGATGCCAACAGCCCGGCCTTCACCCTGTCCAGCAACGTACCACTGCCTCTCTCGCTCTGTGAGTGAGTGTTGAGGAGCTTGTCGCCGATCAGGGTACGGCACTGATACTTAGCTTCTCTCTTTCTCTGTCTGGCGCAGCGGTTGGACACCAACCTGAATGGTGCCCTGGGCTCCACCCTCAACCAAATCTACAATGCCGACTCGTCTCGCGTTGGCTGGGTGATCTACAATGGTTCGATTCATCGCACACCGCACCACCGCACCACCGCACCACCGCACACCGCACATCGGGCTTACACAATGGGTACATGGTTGTCTCATAACAGACCAGACGCCCGATGACAAGGAGCACACCTCGAACGGCCACACGAAGGGCGACATGGCGTTCGACGCCAACGGCGGCTTCTGGCTCGTCCACAGCGTGCCGCGCTTCCCGGCCGCCACCGGCTCCGGCAGCTACGCCGGCTACCCGGCCTACGCCAAGGAGTACGGCCAGTCCTTCATCTGCATGTCCTACGGTGCGCTCTCATTCCGTCCCATTCCTCAACGTACTCATTGCGCATTCCACACACAATCTGATGTTATCTACCATTTCTATGCTCGTTTGTGTATATAAATCAAGACCTGAACAACATCAACCTGGCCGCCGGCGGATTCCTGCTGAACGAGCCGCACCTCTACGACTCCAACGTGCCGCCTCAGCTCGTCTCCTCTCTGCCTAACGTGCAGGCCGCCATCAACGGCCAATTCAACACCCGGGTACGCATCGCGACTCTCAGGCACAACACTGCGGCGCGCGACTGAGCTGACCTGGCGCTGGCCCCAAAAGGAGGTGGCCACCAACGTGACGTCGCTCAGGACTCAGGGCGGCACCAACTTCCTGGCCTTCGCCAAGAACAAGAAGTGGGACCAGGTACGCGTCGTGCTGTAACTTGTGTGTCGCGTGTCGTGTGCGTCGTGTGTGGTGCACGCGCTTACGTCCAGCCGACGAACAAATACAGGACCTGTGGTCGGCCCTTGTGTCGCCAACGCTCAACTCTGGTCTGCTGATCGAGAGCTGGATGGACGGCGCCAACACCAACAAGATGCCCACCTTCTGCAAGCCCCAGTACTCCTACAACAACATCAACGTTCGGCAGGTCGCCCTCGATTCCACCGTCACCTGGCCTGAGACCAAGGACCACTCCAAGGTTCGCTTGGCCGCCCATTTTCTTCTTAAGCCACAAGAGTCGTACACATACGCACCGCACGCGCTGATTGTCGTTTTTGTTCGTAGTGGGCCATCGCTACCGATGCTGCCATCTTCTGCATCGGCGACATCAACAGGCAGTTCTCGCAAGCCAAGCGTGGCGGCGGAACCGTACGCTCTCCCCGATCAAACTCACCACATTCATAATTCTCACTCACCTCCTCCGTCTGGCGGCGGTGTTGGTTGGTGGTGCGCAGGTCTGCGCCCAGAATCCCAACATCTGGGCCGCCTTCAAGAAGATCATCGCCCACGCGGACTCGTGCTAATGGTGAAGCTTTGCTGTCGACTAATAACAGAAAAATGAACCAAAAAATCAATCTTGCGCGGAGAACAGTCAGCAGACGAGTTCTTGTTCGTGCCACGACCGAAAGAAGATGGCGAGGCAGCTGCTCGTGGTGGCGATGATAGTTGTGGCGGTTGTCGCGCTCTTGTCTGCAGTGCCGATGGTCGCATCTAGCCCGTCCTGTCTGGACGAAAACGGACGGCCCGTCGACTGGTGGTACGCACCTACTGTACTACATCATATTACCCCCCCCCCGGAGGTCTGGTGCAGTTCAAAGCTGATGGAAAAATTGCTGTGGTTGTCAGGATCATGGTGAAGGTGCCCACCCTGTCCATGAGCTCCGATCCCAACGCCGCAAGCGGTACCCGCCCCACACACACGCCACCTTTCTCCACTGGGCGTCGTGCCATGGTCGGGGAAGGAAGCACTCACCTCCCGTTTCTTTTTCTTGTCGACTTGGGGCCTGGGTGTGGTGTGGTGCTGCAGGGTACGGATACATCTACGCGGACAAGCAGAGCCCCACGCTGAAGCTCACCGACAAGGTACGTCACGACAGACGATGCTTTGGTGATGGTTTCCTTGCTGATGGTACCCTACCATTGTCGTACGCCCACCCAGCGGCTGGATACGAACAAGCGCGGGGCGCTGGGTGGCACCCTGGCGCAGGTGTACGCTGCGTCCCAGTCCAAGCACGGCTGGCTCCTCTACAATGGTTCGGCCTCATGCCCTGGCGGGGGGTACAGCTTTGACATTTTCTAAATTGCTGCTTGAACGCTCGCAGACCAAACGCCTGACGACAAGGGCCACAGCTCGTATGGTCACCTCAAGGTCCATTCCCAGCTCTGTTGACAGATGTAGTGCCGGGGTGATGAATGCTGATGTGGCGATGGGCATGTGGTTCAGGGCGACATGGTATTCGATGCGGGCGGCGGCTTCTGGCTGGTGCACAGCGTGCCTCGTTTCCCGTTCGCCCGGAACAGCAGCGAGCCCTACACCTACCCGGCCTATGCCAAGAGCTACGGCCAGTCGTTCATCTGCTTGAGCCTCAGTATGCCATTCACATTCCAACAATTCCAATCTCCTTAACCAAACACCGACGCGTGCGTTGTGTCGTGTGTGTCGCAGGCGCGGGCAACATCGAGACGGTGGCCGAGGGTCTGCTGCTGAGCAAGCCGTACGTCTACGACTCGAACCTGCCCGCCGCTCTCACCCGCACGTTCCCTCGAGTCAACTCTGTGCTCCAGAGGGATTTCATCACCCGGGTGCGTTTTCTTCCTGTTTTCTTCCTGCACTGCGCTCACCTCATACTCACCATGGCGGTGCTCATCATTGAACCGGATCGTTCGACAGGAAGAGGGAAAGAACATCTCCATCATTCACACGGCCGGCGGTCAGCAGTTCACCTTCTTTGCCAAGAACGAGAAGTGGGGCAAGGTACCTGCATGGTGGCCGCCCGGCGCATATACTTTTTGCGTTGGTCAGCTGACCACGTTCATCGAACACAGGACCTGTGGTCGGAGCTGGTGGCGCCCAAGCTGAAGACCAGCCTGCTCATTGAGACCTGGATGAATGGCGCCACCTCGAACAAGGTCTGACTCTCACCGATTGGATTGCGTCCAATCGTCTCGCAATCCATTTTTAACTTCTTCTCCAATCGTTGCGTCAACAGATGCCATCGTTCTGCAAGCCGGCACACCCCTACGACAACATCAACGTCCGCTTCATCACCGTCAACGGCGACGTCTCCTGGTCCGAGACCAAGGACCACTCCAAGGTGCCCCCAGCCCCTCGTCACGCACAGCCACGAATGAGCTCATTGGGAGAGGGAGACAGTGGGCGATCGCGGACTCGAGCGGCTCGGGCTACTTCTGCGTGGGGGACATCAACCGGCAGTTCTCGCAGGCCAACCGCGGTGGCGGCGCTGTACATCACCCCCCCCCCTCTCCCTCTCCCTCTTTTCCTCTTCTTCAGTACTCTCCTTCTTGAATTCTTGACGCTCTCTCTTGTCGGGTCTCAACAAGGTCTGCGCGGCCATTCCACAGGTGTGGTCCTCTCTCAGGTCGATCATCACCGGGCGCGACGTTTGCTCGTGATCGCCCCGCCCCGACATGTATCATCACTAAATCCTTTTTGCTTCTTTCTTTTTGGTTCTCTTCCTCTTCTTCTTCGCTTCTCTCTTCCGCTCTGCCGACAGTTGAACAACTGACCCGCCTCCGGTGGTTGGCTCCGGCAGATCCTCAGCGTCCCACCCTGGGACCGTTTGAAGTGTGACAGCTTGGGATCACCCTTTCTTTGGCCCCACATTTTCCGCATATTTAGGATGCGCGACCCAAATACGAGCAAGGCCTGCGCCCGTTCGAAGCTGTCCGTTACGCCGGCTCGGTGCGAGGTCGTCTGCTCCGCGGCCTCTTCTCCTCTTCTTCTTTGTCCTTCGTCTCCGCCGCACCGCACCCCACTGCCGCCGCTATAGAAGGTCCCGCTTCGCCTCGACCCTTTTGATCCGTCATGTCGGCCTTCAACTACTGCTCCGGGCTTCTTTCAGCCCTGCTCTTGGCCTCGCTCCTGGTGGTCACCACGGCGGCCGCGCCCGGCATCTCGTGCCGCGACGAGAGCGGTAAGCCCGTCGACTGGTGGTACGTTGTGCTCCTTCTTCTCTCTATATCACAAGTTTTGGTGTTCTTCAACTCAACCAACCACCAGGGTCATCTTCAAGGTGCCGCATCTCACTGGCAGCTCCGACCCCAACGCCGCCTCTGGTACGTCCCACTTGACCACAGTGTGGGCAGCGCGCTTTGGGCCAAACTAAACTCACTCGGCCTGGATTCGTTGATGGCGAACAGGCTTCGGCTACGCGTATGCGGACAGCGACGACCCGACCCTGTCGATGACCGCCAACGTAAGGCCCATCCCTGTGCCACCCTCACCCTTCCTCGCGCCCGCACCACTCGCATTTCATAGCGTGGTAGTGTTGTTGGTCGCCCTGGTTGTGTGATCGTGCTACTTGGTGGGTCGCTGCTGGTGATGGTGGTGATCGTGGCGGCGGCGGTGGTGGCGTTGACGCGTCGCCCCCTCTTCCCCCTCCCCCAATCCCATAGCGACTCGACAAGAACATCGACGCGTCGCTGGGCGCCACGCTCGAGCAGATCTACTCGGCCGGGTCCGACGCCGGCTACATCATGTACAACGGTACGACTTACTACCACGGCAACCTCTCTCTGCCTCGCTTACTCAACGCTTGTCTGTTTATGTGTGCACACGACACACGACACACGACACTACACGACACTACACGACACAACACGACACGACACACACAGACGAGACACCTGACAACAAGGAGCACGGCTCGTTCGGACACACGAAGGGCGACATGGCTTTCGACGCGGACGGCGGCTTCTGGCTGGTCCACAGCGTGCCGCGCTTCCCGGCCAACACCGGCTCGGGCGTGAGCTACGAAGGCTACCCGGCATACGCCGCCACCTACGGCCAGTCCTTCCTGTGCATGTCCATGAGTACCTTCTCGTGTCCATGTGACTAGTCGGCAGCTGGGGGCGTTTTCAACTGATGATTCTATGATTTGTGATTGGCGCGGTGCGCACGCAGACTTGGACAACCTGGACAACGCTGCGTCGGCGTTCCTCTTGAACAAGCCCTACGTCTACGACTCCAACATGCCCGACGCGCTCAAGCCCAACATGCCCAACCTCGCGGCCGTCCTTGATGGTGACTTTATCAAGGTGCGCCCATACGCAGCGCACGACACAACACACCGCACACGCACTCACTCACCACCGCACACGCACACTGCACGTTAATAGGAGGAGGCAACGAACGTGACGGCCATCAAGACCGTTGGCGGCACTGTCTTCACAGTGTTCTCCAAGAATGGAAAGTGGAATCAGGACCTCTACTCCGGGCTGGTGGCACCCACCATCAACTCCGACCTCACCATCGAGACCTGGATGAACGGCGATAAGTCCAACAAGGTCCGCGCCTTTTGTATGTTGGTGAATCGATGACGATTGCTCTAATTGAGAGTTATTGTTTGATATGTTGGTGTAGATGCCGTCGTTCTGTCGTCCCGAGGTGAACCTGGACAACGTCAACGTGAAGAACTTGAACTTCTCGGACGACGTGGCATGGAAGGAAACGCAGGACCACTCCAAGGTTTGCCCCCTCCCCGCTCTCTCTGTTAGTGCTACCTATCTCAAAGCTTACTATGACTTCGTCTTCTTCTTCGTTCTTTTTCGTGTTTCCTGCAGTGGGTGCTCGCGGCCAAGGGCACCAACATCGTGTGCATCGGTGACATCAACAGGCAGTACTCGCAGGCCAAGCGTGGCGGCGGAACTGTACGCTCATTCCTTCTCCTCCCCCCTCCCAATCCACGATGATCCACGAGGCTGACACCACTCGCCGTCTTCGTCGCCCGCACAGGTGTGCATCAAGTCCTCCAAGCTGTGGACTTCGATCAACGGAATTATCGCCGATACGGAGGCCTGCCAATGAGCATGGCTCGCCCCGATGTTCGGCCGAAGGGATAATATTTATTCATCAACCTTCTACTGCGAAGACCACCTTCGGGACGGTGGGAGATCGATCAGTGGTGATGGTGGTTGGTACCCGATCGATGGATGTTTTGGCTGTCTGAGGCCCCGGTGCGGGCCGCTGTCGAGGTGGTAGGCTTGGCGAAGAGCCAGTGGTTGATATCAATTCCTTGTCGCCGTCACGCAGTGGGAAATGGTGGTGTAGATGGCACGCCAACGGCAACGGAAGGAGCAGCTGCAAACACCAACCGTACTTCTCGTTGAGCAACGCTGTGCAAACAAAGAAAAAGAAAAAGAATGAGAAAGATGATGGGGAGCGCGAGGCGCGTTGGCACACTGGAGCGTCACCTGCGGCCGAGCACAACTCTTGCACCCTCTGCCCATCTCCTCAGCCGGGTACGATTCTCCTGCCCCCCCCCCAGACGGGCAGCAGATTTTTGAGGAATGGATGGATTATAGGGCTATGCAGCTGCGACGGGAGGGGCCTCGCAGCCCATGTGGAAGAAAGTGCGCATCACTGCTGCTGGTACCGGCATGCGCACTGTCGCCAAGGAAGAAGGTCAGCACATCACTCGCTACAACATACATGAACTTTTGATTGCCAACGCTCACATAATCCTACACGCAGGTGAAGGCCACGAGGTGGTGATGGACGAGCCCCAGAAGATGGGCGGAACCGACACCGGTGCCACTCCCCTCCACACCCTCTTGGCTTCGCTTGCCGGCTGCGAGCACGGTAAGTTCCACCATTCTCCTCATCAACTTGCGTCATCCTTGATCGTACTCGCAGCTGATCGTTGCTTGCCTCAGCGACTGCGATGCTCCTGGCCCGCCAAATGAAGATCAAGCTTGATAGCATCACCTTTGATATCGAGGGCGACTACGGTACGTTTGGTAGGATTGCTGAATCATCATGGACTCACCATGTGGGGTTCATCGGTAGACGTTCGCGGATTCCGCGGCGTTGAGGGTGTGCCTGCGCGGTACCAGACCGTGCGGGTCAAGGCGCTGGTCAAGACCGACGCCCCGCAGGAGAAGGTGGACGAGCTGGCCCACTTGGTACGTGCTCCACCTCCTCTCGAGGTCGGGAAAACCGCTCACGTACGCCTTGCTCCCTAACGGGCTCGTCGTCGCGACACAGGTCCACAAGAAGTGTCCCGTGGCAGCTCTGTTCCACGATGCTGGTGTGCAGATGGATGTCTCCTGGACCAAAGTGTGACGTCAACATATGATGAATGTGATGTGATGGTCCTACACTGTTGCGCCACAACTCAATAAAGACAACAAGGTGCTGGCGTGCTCGCCAAAGCGAACCAGCTAAGGAGAACGCCAGGGCGCTGGGCAAGATCGATGCCCTGCAGGAGAAGGTGGACGAGCTGGCCTACTAACGCCTTGCAAAGAAGTGTCCCATGGTCGTGCGCTCCTGAAACCTCTCACATTCGTGCCTCATCCAGTTTGTGGCGTGTGGGAGATAGGGATAAGGAGGTGGCCTGCTGCTTGCGGTGATTGTGCTGGGGCGCGTGTGCAGCATGGCCTATCCACATCCACTCTGGACGCTGATTCACTCCATTCCACTGCCCACTCCACTTTCCCACACTTGTCGTCTATATCATTGCTATCATGGCCTCTGCCGAAGATCTCAGGTGAGTAGGTGGCCCACATCGTTATCTGTCCGGTATCCTTCTCCATGATGTCGTTCCAGTGCTTCCCGATGTTTGTTGGTGGAAGGCATGAGGGTTAACGTCTCTTTGTTTTTGTTTCTTTTTGATTTCTTTTAAAGAATCGAAAAGAAATGGCGACGTCGACAAAGACGTGGAGGGGACAAGAACACCCAACGGTTACCCGCCTCGATCTAGGATTTGATTGTAGAAGCAAGCGAGCAACTAGAGCCGTGAAGTTGGCTTGAAGCCCCAAGGGTAAGGGGCCTTCTGAACACAAATTGCAAACGATAATCTTGATAATCTTGATAAGCTATCACTGCTTACTTAGGACTGCTTACTTGGTGCCAGGCGCACAAGTGATGAGCTATGGGCTGGACAAGAAGGCAGCAGCGAGCAGCAACCTATGGGCGTTGCCGCACCACCTCCAGCAGAAGCGCGAAGTGGAGGAGCGGCTGAGCCTTCTCATAAGTGGCGGCGCCCACGCCCGACCCGGACATGCGACTTCGGCCCTCAACGACGCCTGCTGCACCCAAAGCTTCTTCCTGCTCCTCTTCCTCTGTCTCACCCTCGGCGTCGCCCTCGCCATCGCCGGCTACAAGTATGCTCTACTTTTTCTTCTTCGCCTTCTTTTTCATCTTTTTCATCTTCTTCTTTTGCTGACACGAGGCTTCGTTCATGCTACACAGACACTTCTCGGCCGAGGTGAGCGCGCACCACTCCTTCGTGCCGGCACAGTGCCTCGTCCTGGCCAAGGCGAGCCACCCGGTCGAGGATTGCTTCCGTGGCGTCTGTACGTGCGTGCGGTGTGTGTGTGTGTGTGTGAGTGTGTGCGTGTGTGCGTGTGTGTTTCTCACACGGCGTGTGCGCACACACAGGTGAGGAGGGCTATGTGGTTCAGTTCCAGGTGGAGTACGTGCACCGCCACCAGGGCCGGATGCAGGCCTCGGCCTACGAGAAGGTCACCCGGCCCCGCCACACCGCCGACGACGCCCGGCGCCTCCTCGACGCCGTCGCGCTCAACGCCACGCGGCCCTGCTTTCACCACCGCAAGGAAGCCCACGAGGTGGTGCTCGGCGTGGACTACGACGCCTCGTTCGTCGTCTCGCTCGTGCTGTGGATCCTGGTCGTGCTCTACGTGCTGGGCGTCAGCGCCGGCGCCTTCATCTACGTCGTCACCAAGAAGGCCAAGGCGCGCAGCCGCAGCCGTCGCAAGCGGGTAGTCGGCAGCGGCGGCGACGGCGATGACGATCATCATCATCATCATCATCAACAGCACGACATAGAAGACGACGATCACGATGAGAACGTGTGCGAAGAGGACCCGATCTTCCTGATCTACGACTACGGCACCTTCGACCCGCGCAGCGCCAGAAAGAGCCCGCGCCCGGCACCGCTCCACGACTGGACCTGACCACACGCGATAGCCTTGCAGGCCTGGCCACGACAACATCACACAGCGCCACCACCTACCACCTGGCGGCGGCCGCAGGACCGGCCCACGGGCAGCCAACAGGCGGGTCGCGGCTCTCTGAAGCCACACTTGGCCGGCCCTGCAGCAGGGCCATGTGCCGTGGGCCCTTGTGCGCTCTGGCAGGTCCGTGCTCACGCCGCGCGGCAGGAAGACGCCACGATGGCGGGACGAAACCGACCCACGACCGGACATGCGCATCACATACAGAAATATCTCCCGAACAACACTTTATTTATTTGATAATAATAGATATTATATTGTTATCTCACCCTTATTCGTCGTTGGCGTTAACGCCGGCTATCTCGCGTTTACGTGCCCTTCGGTGCGCACGCTTTCTCCGCTCTTCTTTGATTGGACCCACGGGGTACGAAGTTAAAAGAATGGCATTTGAGCCACAGCGGGGTTGATGCTGTAATCCTGCATCCCCTGCCCGCAGCGGGCACAACATTGTGATGTCGCCCCGCAGGTACCACGTATAAAAACACACCAGGTCGCTGATCAAAGAACATCATTCTCACTACAACCAACAGCCCAAGTCATTCCTTCACTCTCCACCACACCAGTCATGTTTGGCCACCACCACCATCACCAGCAGCAGCCGTACTACCAGGAGAATGTGGTGGTCACCACCGAGTACATCTCATATGAACCACCGCAGGGCTATGCCTCTACTCGAGCGGACACAAGGCCTGCCTGAGGTCAGCTTCTGGCCACTATCTGGTTGGCGAGGACGGTGTTATACGCCCAGAGAGTCACCACCACGGTACCTGTGACGCCTTTCTCACACGAGCGCCAACCATTGTCAAGCTGCGCTAATCTGCTCTTCGCTCTACGTCCGCCAGGCGATCATGGCATCTTCATCATCAAACATCTCTACGACGACGTGGTGGAGATCAAGAACGCCCACTCTGGAAAGTACGTGGCCATCGATGACACTTATGGTACGCCCTGCTCACCTCTCCTCTCAATTGCCTTCTACTCACGGTGTTGACAATTCTTCTTCAGTGTACCTGACACACGAGCACCACGAGCACAACACCAAGTTCCACATGGAGCATCATCAGGGGCGTGTCGCGTTCAGGGTCAAGTACCACAACAAGTACCTTGGCGTCCATTACTACGAGCACAAGGTCCACGCGCACCACGAGCGCACCGAAGCCGAACTCTTCACCGAGGAAATCTTGTGGTGAACGCGACTTGTCACCCCCCCCCCCCATTCTGCACATAACACGTGACCCACAGCCCAAAAAACGAAGAAAGCGAGGGGGCTTCATTTTTTGATGAACGATGGGGGGGGTAGCCTGATGAGGGCAACTCAGTTGTGGGCGATGACGTAGCGTCTGGTAAGGATGCGCATGGTCTCGCCCACCTCGTCGAGGTCGTTTTCGGCTTCAAAGTACTCCAGGCAGGCCTCGAGCTTCGTCAGCCACTGCACCGCCTTCCCCTCGCCGCCCTGGCGACCGCCACCGGCCACCACGATCTCCTTGAGCCGGTCCTTTTCCGCCGCCTCGATCTTGCCCTCCTTGAACAGAATCGACACGAGCAGCAGCAGCTTTGTCGTCGTCGAATACACTCCGCCGCTGCCCGCAGTCAGTGCCGCCTTGCTGGGTAGAGGTGCAGTCTTGGTGGTGGCGGGCATCAAGATTGACGCCATCGGGGTTGGCGCGAACGAGAAACCCTGGGCGAGGCCGCCGCTGTTGTTGAAGCTGCTGCCGCCCTGGGCCTGGCCGATGAGCTGCTGCGCGTAGTCGAGGTCCTTGGGCGAGGGCTGTCGCGAGGCCTGGTCCGGGAAGTACCAAATGGTACGGCCGCCCTTGTCCTTTTCGCTGGTGGCCTTGCCATAGCACCTGTGCGTGTCGTGTGTCGTGTGTCGTGTGTCGTGTGTCGTGTGTCGTGTGTCGTGTGTCGTGTGTCGTGTGTCGTGTGTCGTGTGTCGTGTGTCGTGTGTCGTGCGTTATTTCGGTGCCAAGCCAAGCAAGCACTAGTCGGTGATGAGTGCCGTACGTGAGCCAGGCCTGGAACTTCTGCTTCTCGGCCGGGCTGCCGTACTTGTTGAGGCCCCGGTCATCCAGGACCTCCTGCGGGATCGCGTGGCACAGCGCAAGAACCACTTCGCTCTTTTGCCTTTCGAACGCACCACATTAAAAAAAGGGGGGGGGTAAGCGACGAGTGATGACAGCGATTCGCGGCGTTCGTGATGACGGGCCCTCGTACTGGTACTCGGGGCTGGTGAATAGTTGGGTGGCCGGCAGATGCGGCGATATACCGGCCCTGGCCAGCACCTCGGCCCGCAGGTAATTGCCGATACCTGCGCACAACACGCACCACCGCACACGCACACACGCACGCACACCATCGCACACGCACGCACACCGCACACGCAAATGCACGAAGCAAGGAGGATAAGAAGAAGAGATGAGAAGAGAGGACGGAGAGTGGTGGTACCGTTGAAGTACTTCTGGTTGAGAAGCACCTCGCCGATGGGCTTGTTGAAGTCCTTGTTCTGGGCGTTGTTGCGCACCAGGGCCACGAAAGCCGGCAGCTCCTGCACAATGGCCCACATCGACGTGTGACCACCGCACAACGACCGAGTAAGTGGTCAGGCGCTGCGGCGTTGCGTTGGTTGGTAGCAAAGAATAGTCGTACGGTGAGGGGGTCGGGGCCGCGGGTGACCGGGTCGAAGCGGCCTCGGTGCCAGCTGGCCATCCGCATGTTGTCCACCAAGCTGTGCACACAGAAGCGAGGAAGAAGAAGGAAGAGCTCAACAGGCCAGACAGACGACCACACTGGTTCGTGGCGTGCACGCAAGAAAGCAGTGTAGATGCAAAAAATGAATACCGTAAGCAGCCGCCGTCGGTGGCGTGAAACTCGAGCATGGCCGACCCACTGGCTGAGCTCGCATCGGCGTGCCACACCCAACGCCCCTCCTGTTTTTCACGATTTGAAGAAACTTCATGAGGCGTTGTTGGATGGATTATTATTACTATCTTTTGGGGGAAATAGGTACGAGGCCGTGGTTGAAGACAAAGTCGATGGAGAGGCCGTTCGGGAGGACCATGGTCAGCTGCAGCTCCTTGCCGCGAGCGACGGCAGACAGGGTGAAGGGGGCCTGCGCTTCGAAGGACCCCCGCGAGTCGATTTGCGGCCATTTGGGCTCGGCTATACGCGGCTGTACGATGCGATTGAACGTGCGGTGGGCCGCCTGCTCCTGTATCGTTCGCACAAAGTTGTGGATCTCTGGCAACTCGGGCATTCTCCTCTCTTCTCTTCTCCGTTTGGCGAGGCGATCGATCGAGGCAGATGTGGGTAGGCGCCAATTTGTTCCACGAACGCCCCAACTAAAAATTGTACACTTTTCATTTCAGTGTGCACTATTATGTTAGACTTTTCTTTATCTTTTCTTTTACAAAACACACCCATCAAGATGGTACGTTCCCGCTCATCTCCTTCAATTTCTTCATTTCCTGGCTTTCGCGGATCGAATTGGCAAGAATGAATAGCTGCTATCGAGATTCATGATCCAATCGCTCCCCCCGGCACAAATTAATTCAATTGAATTGTTTCTACTTGTAGCTGTTCTATTCGTTCTTCAAGAGTCTTGTGGGTAAGGAGGTTGTGGTGGAGCTCAAGAACGATCTGGCCATTCGAGGCGTGCTGCACTCAGTCGACCAGTATCTCAACATCAAGTTGCACGACATTCACGTCCTCGATGAGGAGAAGTACCCCCATCTGGTATCGCTCTCCACCTGATCGTGGTGGTGATCTTGCGCAGGCTCTCACGATCAACGACTCATCTGTTCTTCTTCGCGCAGCTGTCCGTGCGCAACTGCTTCATCCGTGGTTCAGTAATCCGCTACGTGCAGATTCCCGCCAAGGCACCCTCTCCCTCTGCTCGCTGCACTGCTACTCTCTTCTGCGTGTCCAACCCATGTGTGTGTGTACGTGTGCGTGTGCGGTCGTGCGTGTGTGCGTGTGCGGCGTCAACTTGTAGGAGGTTGTGACCGAGCTGCTGCAGGACTCTGCCCGAATTGAGGCCCGAGAATACAAGGCCAGCCAGCAGTAATTATGCTGCTTCTGTCCCCACAGGTTCATTCATTCAACGCTTTTCTCTTCCTCCATCAGTGACTTCTCCTTAGGTGGTAGTGTGTCGTGGGCCGAGGTCGTGTGCCGTGTGCCGTGTGTCGTGTGTCGTGTGTGTGCTCACCTACCATGGGCCGTGGTGAGCCGAAGGTGGCAGGATTGCTGTTGTGGTACATGGGTTTGTTTTCTGGATTACACCGATCGGACGGAGCGCCACTTGGCGGCGAACTTGGCCATCCACTGGTGGGTCAGCGAGAGGTAGTGGTCGGGCTCGTGCGGTGCGTAGTCCATGTACGCGTACTCCGGCCACTGCCCGTCCACCGCCTTCACCACCTTCGCCACCGCCGGCTCGATTTGCGTGCCCTACGCAAACAGACGCCATCAACATCAAAAATCGCCTCATCAACATCATCACCTTCTTCATCATCATCATCAGCGCAGGGAGGCTAAGAAGAGAAACGTTACCTCGTGCCATTCGTTCCATGAGGTAATGGAGATGACTTCGGGCACCTTGTCGAGGTTGAACGCAGCACTCATCATCCGCTCGTAGTACTTGCCCTCCTCCCTCGACCGCGAGTTCTTGGCGTTCCCTGTTTGTGTTCGCAGCTCCCCCCCCCACGAGCGTCAGCCGGGCCTTGCGAGATGCGTGGGGTGCGGTGGTGCGTGTGCGGTGGTGCGTGTGCGGTGTGTGCGGCATACATGGTCGGATGCGTGTGTCCTCGTAGCCGGGGCCGATCGAAGGGATGAAGATCATGCCGTGCTGCTCGGCCCACTAAGATGAGCGCACACAAGAGTGGGTCAGCCAGCGCAGGTTGGCACAACCTCGAACCTGGGAGGGCGCACCGAGGCGAGACGAGCCCAGTTGGCGGTGGTGGACCCGTGGGTGAAGCCGTTGGTCGCGAAGTACGTGTAGACACCATCAAAGCGGCCTAACGATATAATCACAATGAAATGAGTGCTAAGGCGAGCGCACCCGTGTTGTGTGTGTCTGTGTCTGTACCCTGAGGAATTCGCTGATAGTCCTCGGCACCGACGAAGAGGGCGATCACCATCGCGTCGTATTTGGTGCCCCGTATGGAATCGGGATGCTCGGACGGGCTGCCCAACACCTGATGTGCGGTCGTATGCGCGTGTGCAGTTGTGTGTGTGCGCTCAGATGGGGGAGCGCAAGATGCGCGCATTACTAGACCCACGCATGTACCTTGGCCCACTTCCTGTATTCCGTGAGGTAGCTATCGTACACGTAAAACCTGGAAGAGAGCCAGCGGTGAGCGCGCATGCGTGCCGTGGAAAGTGGTAACTCGCCGGCGGCGTACATGGGAAGCTTGGTCCTGTGGTGCGGTAGAAGGCCGGATGCTCGCCGTACTTGTCTGAAGATCACGACGTTGAAGCCGGCGACATTCATACCTTCATATTGACATGGGGAAACGGCATAATCGGTACAGACATACCTATGACGTAGCGAATGTCGCCTGCCACGCTCTTCTCCGACCGGTCCTTGTAGGGTTCGATGTGCAGATTCACTTTACGCGCACACGCACACGCACACCGCACACGTACACGCAGCACCGCACACCGCACACGCACACGCACACGCAGCACCGCACACCCAGGGTGCGACAGTCAGCACAACATTTGAGGCTGCTGTGGTTGAAGTTGTGGAAAAGAGGCACCTTTGACTCCGTGCTCGTGGGCGATGTCCAGGAGGGAGGTGAGTGTGGAATCGGAGAAGCCCGGATTCGATTGGATCTGGCCGTCCGAATAGGCCGGCGGGTACCAGCTCACCGTGATTACGCCCTATTTTATAAATACATAAATCATATAAGATTATTATTATATTACAAATATGAACATTATATGTAATAATCAGCCAACATTGTGAAGCGTACCAGTCCGGCTTTGCGGATCATCGCCATGTGTTGTCGAATCACGGCCCGGTCGATGGACGAGTAGCAGCCCAGCTGTGGATAGAAATTGGCTCCGATCTACGCGCGAGCGAGTCCAGTGAGCCAATGTATGTGAAAGAACGGAGTGGGGCACTCAGACCTGCTCTGGAGGCACGTAGGGGTCGCCGTTGACCGAGCCCTGCTGGTAGGGGTTGGCCAGCACATCGTGGTTCCAGTGCAGGTACGCCTGCACAACGTGTGTGTGTCAGTTTGAGCTGACGACGTCGAGGCTGATGGGTGATGTGGCGGGTTACCTTGTCCTTGTTGTGCTCAGGGTTGTCGTACCACGGGTAGTAGAACACCTGGCCCCTCTCCCTGAACAAGTCATCGCCCTGCCCCTCACTACAATAGAATATTATAAAAAATGGGGAAAAAAATAACAATACAATAAGAATTGAATGGGGGTACCTGTGCTGTTGTTCTTCTTGGGTGGTGCTGGTGGCAACGCTGGCACTTCCTGCTGGACCCACCGCCTCCATCTGCTGAAGTTCGCTTTGCCGCGACTTTTCTTGGTCTTTTTCTCGCGTTTCTTCCTTGGGTGGCGCCACGTCGGCGTTGTGGGTTTGTGCTGGTGCTGGCGAAGGTCGGCCGAAGAGGGAGGACCGCCGGAGGCCCCGCCGGAGCCCGGCCAGGGCCATGCTGCCCGCGTCCTCCTCCCCCTCCAGGCTGGGCCAGTCCGACCACTAATAGATCATTTAAATCAAATCAACTATTAGTGATTAAAGAAATAAATGCAGGAATGCAGATTGTAGGCGAACCTGAGGAACAAGGCTGAAGATGAGCCACAAGAGGGAACCCACCATCACCGCGGCAACCACAACCCCGCGCGTGCAGAGCACCCGCGCCCGTCGTCGCCGCGCCACCTGCTGCATTGTGCTTTAGAGAGAAGAGTTCAAACGAACGAACGAAAAGAAACTGTGCCAATCGGAAGTCTGAGTTTAATGTGTTGTGTACATGTGGTGTGTGTGTGTATGTGTGTGGCTGACGCATCAGCCCGCGGAGAGGTTGTGGAGGAAGATCTGCTGCTCGCTTAGCGACGCCAGGAAGAGACCGCCGCCTTCACCGTAGTGCCGCACGTCCTTCAACATCAGCGATAGGGATCAGAGTGAGCCAAGGACACATCACACCACACAATGCCCCCAGATCTGCTGGAGTACCATGACTGGCGAGGAGTGGGGCGCCAGCTGGTGGGCGATCTGCTGCCCAGATGCCACGTCCCACAGCGCCACCTATTGCAAAACGCCACCGCCACCGCCACCGACGACGATTAGATGGAGACATGCGTGACCCGGCTTGGCTTGGTGTGCCTGGGTGTGATTGATTAAATAACTGTTGCTTAAGGAGGTACCGCGTTGGAGGCCTCGGAGCCAGCGGCCAGCAGGAGCCGTCGGCTGAGGGCCAAGTCATCGCCTGACAGTGTGGACACCGGCCGTCACAGTGAAAGAGAGTGAGTGGTTGTGAGTAGAAGAGAAGGGAATGGAGGCGATAGGGCCGCGGCATGGTGTACGCACCATCGACAAACGAAAAGAGGGTGCTTCGAGAGAGCAGTGTCTGTGTAGAGGTCGAGTACAAGGTCCGCAGCTCCTTCGGCTTGGCGCCCTCCTCGAACGTAAATATCTGTGCACCGACCCCAACCCACACGTAAGCAAGTGCATGTGTGTCACATGCGTCGCGTGTGTGCGTGTGTGTAGTGTGTGTCGTGCGCGTGTGCTGGGTTGGCCGTACGTTGTGAGACTGCTTAGCATAGTGCGGGGAGGAGCGGAACGACGCCGCGCAGTGCCTGCTCTCGTGGTCATACGACACCGACGAACACACTCCTGCGAACGTTCAAGGCGTTAGATTGAGGACGAGTCGATCATCTTTTGGCGCACATACCTGACAATGGGAGCTTGGTGGCCTCCCACTCGTTCAGCAGATCAAAGCAGAACACGCCCCCGCACGATGCGGCCAGGAGACCTTTTCGACCTGTTGGCGGCGACCCCCAAGCGTTAGAAGGCCTGTGCGGGCAGCCGGACGGGTGGGCGCCATGAGAGGCCCAAAGAGTCTACCTTGGTGGTCGGGCAGGAAGCCTAGGGAATGAATCGGTTGTGTGACCGCCGACGTGGGCCTGTGTGAACAAGCAAAGGAAAAATCAGAAGTGGGAGACCGACACTCACTCACGCACGCACAAAGGTAGAGCCGGTGTGGCGGCCTGACCTGGGAAGCGCGATCGTAGAATTTCGCATGTCGTAGACCCACACGGCATTGCGCACGCCGCAGTAAATGTAGTTGGGCTGCAAGCGCAGATGATGAGGCATCAGTATAGAGGCCACGCTTGCGGCACATGCACAGAGGAACCAGCGACAAAGCGTACATCGTTTCTGTCCCACTCGCATGCCCACGTTCCGGCTTCAAGCGTGAACCTGAATGACAAAAGATGCCGTGAGCCTCCAATTTAACAAAAGAAGACGAGACACAAAGATGTAGATAGTTCAAATGAACTCGAGAAGGGAGGAGTATTACGTTTGCACCGAACTGTTGGTGCGGAGAGATACGACATGTAGCGTCTTGTCTTCCGACGCAGTCAGCACCAGATTCTCCGACGCGCTGATAATGGAGAGAGAAAGAGAAAGAGGAACTGTGAGATTGCAAAGTAGCGGAGCGCTGCGGCCTGCCGCTGCATTCCATGAAAGCGAGGCTAGCAAGCCATTTGAGGTATGCGTACGAGCCGAGAACGCCGCACTTGATGTCGCGTATCTGCTTGTCGTGCAGGCCAGCAATTGTTTCCTACGCAGGCACCGCGAGTGTTTGTACACAATTGTGTGCGTGTGTGTGCGTGTGTGTGTGTGCGTGTGTGCGTGTGTGCGTGTGTGCGTGTGTGCGTGTGGTGTGTGTGTGTGTGTGGTTCATGGCGGTACCTGGTGGGTTGGGTCCAGCAAGCTGACCTTGACCAGGCCCCATTTCGAGGACGACCCGCTCCCGCCTGCGCGTGCGAGTGTCAGGTCACGATCAGAGAGGAGGGCGACACAAAGCAAAGCATGCGAGAGAGGGGCAGGCACCGGTCACAGCAGAGGCCAAGAGGTGTCCCTCGCAGCTGATATCCAAAACTCGCGAACGCTAAGACGGTTCGCAGGCACACACAGACGAGACATGGGAGGTAAGTGGCGGCCTTTGGGTGGGGCATAGTGCTGCGGTACAGTACCCTCACGGACAGTTTATGTACAGTGTCCATTTTTCGCTTGATCTGGCTCGTGGCCAGAGGAAGTGGCGCTCTGCTGTCTAGTTCTAGACACAAGAAAGTGAGACACACAGCACACGCGCGCACGCACACACAGCACACACAAATGTGGCATACCCTTGGGTCTGTCTGCTCGTATTGAGATGGGCGGCTCGTCAATCAAAATCTCGGACGCGGAGGTCGAGCGGAGCGAGAGGAGAGAGGGCTTGGGGGCGAAGGAGATCGACAGCGAAGGCGACGAGGGAGCCAACAACGATGAAGAGGGAGTGGCAGTAGGAACAGGAATGGAGGCGGAAGTGGAAGTGGTGGAAGTAGGGGTAGGAGGGGGCGTGGAAGGTAAGGTCGGCGGAAAGGGCAGCGCCAGAGCGGGAGGCGGGGGTTTGGTAGCAGGCTGCCTTGATGGGCTGTGCGAGCGAGAAGAGGGCGCAGACGCCGGCGTCAGTGCGGATAGAAAGGCCGCCGAGGAGGTCGTGTCCATCGAGACCCCGTTCTGTATCGTCTGCATCGCCATACGCTGCAGGTGAAGGCGCCTGCGTCACATTCCAATGAGACCAGTTAAACCTGTTCTACGCAGTGAACGATGACTGAGGTGTGGATGAGGGGGGGGGGCAATGCGCACTTGGTTCGTTCGTCGTCGAGTTCTCGCTTCAGCTTGTCCACCTGCTGCTTGTAGGCTATACACTCGAGGTGGATTCGTTCCATGTCGGCCTTGTAGCTACGCACCAGCTTCTCCCGCTTGCCCGCTTCCTCGGCGAGCAGCTTCGTGAGCCGGCACTCCTCGGTATTGTCAACTACGATGAGGTGCTGCACAAAGAGCGGGCGGATGTGCGACCGCTGAGCCCTGTATTGGCCAACACGCACGCCCGAGTGAGCCAAGGCCTCCATCAAAACAAAACAAAGTGACTTAAGCCGTACTTGGCCTTGCACATCGGACACAGCTTGTTGTTGCGCAACCATTTCTGGATTGAGTTGATGTGTGATGTGCGTCGTTGAGAGTGTTTCGCGATGTCACGTCAGGGAAGTTCGTGTGGCAGTGATTAGAGGAGGTACCTCAATGCAGCTTCGGCCAAAGAGATGTCCGCACTTGAGGGAGCATATCCTACAATACAACGCAGCATGTGAGTTGTAGTGAGGCAGCCGCCAGACCTGCCAACAGCCGGGTGTTGTGTGGTGTGCGTACTTGTGTGGGCCAGACGACTGCCAGCTGTCGAGGCAGATGGTGCACTGCGATGCCGACTCTGGCAACTGCTGCACCACATGGTGGAACGCAGTGCACAACCGAGATGAGCGTGGTGGCCATACGACGATGTTTTGGTGGTAGTGGTGGTGGTGGTCGTGGTGGTGGGGATGGGCTACCTGGTGCTCGACCTTGGCCTTCTTGTGTGACTTCTTGTGGTCCTGTTGGAAGACATCGTCATCCTTGGCGTCGAACCGCAGATCCATCAACCTGGCAGTGAGCTGCCGGCGCTTTTGGCCTGCCAAGCAGCCTCCGGCACGCCCTTCATCGATTGAGAACCGGTTGAGCGGATCGAGATGGTCGCCCCTCGAATCGGGCGATGCTGGCACCAGAATCGTTGGCGTGCCTGCTATGGACAGCGAATCGCGAGGGGGCGGTGTGCTCGCCACCAAGCCTCCTGCTGTGGTGGTTGTTGTAGTTGATGTGGTTTGCGAGGAGCAGGGCGAGGAGGATTGGGAAAGGGGCAGGCCATCAAATTCTCGCAGATCTAAGCGTGCCGAAGCGCCCCCGGCCACCTCAGTCTCCATACTGCAGCCGTGCTCTGCGTCCTGCTCACTCAGCGTGGTCAATTTGAAATTGAAGAGGAAGGCGACGCAACGATTCTCTAATTTCTTGTTCTCTTTTCCCGCCAATTTATCAGCACAATTAATCGATTGATCAAAATTGTAGCGAGGAAGCACGTCCAGGATCATCAACCATTCAGATGGTGCGTAGCTACGTATTGTTTAGGGCGGGGGGTCCAGATCAACTTGTGCACTTCATCTCACCGCGATGCCGCTACAGAGTTCAGAGAGCGATTCAGACGAAGATATTTTCGATAGAAGGAACAAAGCATCCCGACGCGATCCACCGCGGGGTACAGCTTCTCCATTCGCCCAATCTATTTGTTTTTTAATTTATATTTATTTTTAAATGGCTCAAAAGAGCTGGAGGACGCGAGCGACGTGGATGAGGACGACGAAGACCTCGACGCCATTCTCCAGCCCGGCAGGTACAAAGTCAAAGCCACCACTCAGCCGACCAGCGCGGCCACCGCGGCGAAGCAGATGTCGCGCGAGGAGCTGATGGGCGAGATCTACGGCAAGAAGGCGCCGCGTGGGCGTAAGCGCAAGGCCGACTCGGTGCCGGCACCCAAGACCACGGTCAACTCCAAGCGGACCGGCGACGAGCCCTCGGCGATCGAACCTGACAGTCTTGACGACGAGCCCTCGGCGACCGTCGGGTCCGTGCTCAAGAGAAGCCGGCCCACCGCCACGAGCGCCAAGGGCAAAGATGTGCTCCCCGTGGATAGTACGTTGCACACATATCGCACACGCCACCGCACACACCGCACACACAACTCACCGATGTGTGCTTGATTTGGCTGATGTCGCGTGCCTCTGTGTGGTGTGTGGCGTGGGTGATGTGCTCCAGCCTCGATTGTGCTGAGCGATTCGGATGAAGATGACCTCGAACTGGAGCACCTCCATTACGACGACGCGCCAATGATGAACCTGAACTCGTTCAGCGAGATGAGCGCGTACTTGCCGCCCGCAGTCGTCGAAAGCCTCCGCTTGGCCAGGTGCGCAGCTTCGCTTGTTGTCTGCTGTTGCTGCTGCTTCTGGCTCGCGCTTTTTTGCCCACCGCGCACGTGAACCGTGTAGGGAGAGCCAGGCGATTGCAAGCAGGCTGCGACAGAGCGATCCGCTGTATGACAGTCCCATACGCTCCACCTCCACCACCAGCTCGAGTGCGAGGTACGGTGAGAGCCACCGATAATCATCGGTGTGCCTGTCTCCGCCGCGTCTCACGCGACTGATTGGTGCGGCGCCCTCTTCAGGCCGTCGAGCTCGCCTGCCGCCGCGGTCCTGCTGAGTCTGCTGTGCCCTCTCACCAGCGAGGTACCTCCCCCCATCGCTCCACCAAGACCACACTCGTAGCAACCACACCCTCATTGCCTCCTCTTCGTGTGGTTGCTGTGTGTGTCGTTGCTGCGATGACAGGTGATGAAGTTTAGAATTCTGAAGAGTCAGCCCTTCTCGCTACTGCTGAACGAGTACATCAAAAAGAAGAAAGAGCCGCTCAACACCTACCTGAGGCGGCACAGCATGACCGAGTACCTCTCAGACCATGTACGTGGGACTTGACGCCCCACAATAGGCGCTTTTTGGGGCGTCGTCTCATCGTGCAACTCTCATCTTTACAGAAAAAGCTGCTGGAGGATGACGGCGGTTTCGTCGTCAAGTTCGACGGCATGCCGGTGCAGCCCAGCCAGACGCCTCAGGATTTCGGAATGCTGGTAATTTGCTCCCCTCTCTACTCCCCCCCCCGCATTGGCCTTGTCTACCAGGCTTCCTATGAATGTGCGCTCACCTCGACACCAGGAAAATGAGACGCTGCAGCTGGCTCTGCCGCCACCCCCTTCGTCGTGGATGGGAGATCTGGAGAAGGAGGTGGGCCTTCGACTCTCCTCAAGGACACTGCCAACACGTACGCTACACACACACACACACACACACAACTCTCTCTCTCTCTCTTTCGCGTTCGATGATGATTTGCTGATCTTTTCGCGATCGCGTACAATCACTTGCCAACAGCGCAACCTGCATCGGTGCAGTTGGACGACGAAGAGGCCGAAGAAGAAGAGGAAGAAGCCGACGCCGACTATGTCATACTTCGCCTCCGGAGGGAGGGCCAGGAGGAGAAGTTCAGGATCGACCAGGTCGGGTCCCCGCCATGGCTTCTTCTTCTCTTTTTCCCCTGCTTGCTTGCGCCTACACGTTAACGCGCAATGACCAACTCACACTGCTCTCCTTTCCTACGTACAGGACAAGCAATTCCAGAAGCTGCACGACTCCTACTGTCAGAAGAAACGGCTCATCCCAGAAAAGTACGACCGTGTTGTGTGTTGTGTGTTGTGTGTTGTGTGTTGTGTGTTGTGTGTTGTGTGTTGTGTGTTGTGTGTGTGCGGTTCACTGTGTGTTGACGGCGAAACCACACCGCGGTGCATCCAGGGTGAAGTTCATATTCGACGGACTGCCGCTTAACATGCGAAGCACGCCCGCGAACGAAGACATGGAAGACGACGATATCGTCGACGTGAAGGTCGAGCCCGGCGCGCAATTGCCCGCCGTTGCAGCCTCCACTGCCGCCGCCGCTACCACCACCATCGCCACCGCCACCGCCACCGCCAGCAAGCCTCAACCGCCGAGGCCGGCCCCAGTCGCGACGTACGTCGAAGATGACGACGATGACAGCGCCTACGTCCTCCTCCGAGTACGCCGCGGCACGGAAGAGGACAAGTTCCGGATCAAGCGGGTACCCGCACCACCACCATGAACCAACCAACCAACTACGCTCGCGCCACTTCGCGCTCAAGACTGATCTCTGTATTCGTCTCTGCTCCCCCGTAGAGCGATCCGTTCAAGAAGTTGCAGGAGGCCTACTGCAAGAAGAAGGGCTTGAAAATGGCTGAGTGCGTACAATTTATTATTATTATTATAACAACAATAATATTAATAATATTAATAATATTATTAAATAATAAAAAAGTGTTGGGTGACTCACTGCCGGCGTACGACAGGGCGAGATTCGTGTTCGATGGACTGCCGCTAAAGGGGAATCAGACGGCCGAAGGGCAAGACATGGAGGACGAGGACATCATCGACGTCGAGGACAACAAATAACCGAGGCTGGGCCCACACAAGAAGCTACGAAGATGCTTGTTATTTTTTTACAAATACACAACATCGATGAGACCTCAACTTACAGCAACGCCCTCGTTACGGCCGAGAGCAAAGGCTTCGGCAGCCGAACTGCGATCATCGCTGCCGCTGATTGCTGAGGTGGAAGGTGCTGCACATGCCCGTCCGCCGCCTGGGCCTGCCGCCCGGCCCGCAGGGTGGTCCTCCACATGGCACGTCGCTCACTCCCACACACACACAACCAAATATATATTTACGCGTGCGGTGTGTCTGGCGGTGGGTGGTGGGGCGATGGTGGGTTGGTGGGCGTGGCGGAGGTGAACCAGGCGGGCAGGAAGGCGAGGCTTCCGTCCTTGAAGCGTGTGGCCTGAACGTGGCTGAAGGGCGCACCGTAGTCGAGCGCCCACACCACCTTGGCGTCGTCATCGCCGCCACTCGCAGTCTTCTCCTGGTCCTCCTGCTCGAATAGCCTGTCGGACATCAGACGCGGCAAGCGAGAGGGTGAGACCAACGCCACACGCCACACGCCACACGCCACACGCCACACGCCACACACGCCACACACGCCACACACGCCACACACGCCACACATCACACGAAGATTACCACGCGACCCAGGTGAGGAACTGGTCGCAGAAGTTCATGCACACGGCCGAGTCCTGCAGTGCGCAACGCACGCCGGCGTGTAATTAAAAAGTGAATAGACAATAAATATAAATATAAAAAAAATAAGGGAGTGGCCCGTACCCACATGTTGCGCTTCCCCTCCACAAAGCGGGGCAGCTCGAGCGTCTTGAAGTGCTGCACGGTTCGCACTGGACGACGCACGCACGCGGCATGGTGAGCGCGGTGAAGGAGGAGCTCAACCGGAGGAGTGGAAAGTGGTGGGGGAGGGTACCGATGCCCTCGTCATCGCGGAAGCCGACCACCACCCGCGGGACGCCGGCGAGAAAGGACTGCGACCAGAACTTGAGCAGTTTGTAGCGCTCAAATGACGTTCGGTCCCTCTCCGTCATTAGCACCTTGTTCGTCTTCAGCTCCTGCGCACGCGCGAGTTTGACGGTGAGCGTTGTGCAGGCACCGCGCTCGAGCGTAGGTTAAGGTGGCGTATGACGTACGACGTAGTTGTCTGGTGGTTTGGCTTGACCCTCTGGCAGCAATGCGAACCGAACGTGGAGGGTGTGCTGACGTCAGCAGCAGTACTGCAGAGAGAGTGGTCCGAGAGGGAAAAGAGAAGAGAATTGAGGTACCCATGCAGCAGTCGGTTTCGCCCGACATGAGCAGGAGGTGCGAGCCCAGCCGCGCCCTCACCACCGTGCAGTAGCACGGAATGTTGCTCACCGGCCCTTCATTTGGTTCTTGCAGCCCTGATAGCGGTCGTGCGTGTGCGGTCACGCGCGTGCGGTCGTGTGTGCGGTCGTGTGTGCGGTTGTGCGTGTGCGGTGGTGCGTGCGTGCTGCGCAATTGGTACCGGTGCGAGGCCGCGTGGAGTAGTCTTCGAATTTGTAGCCCCAGTAGCCCATCAGCTCCTCTCGCTGCGTTTGATTGCGTCGGCGCGCTTGAGTCTCCGGTGTGTCCTTGTCCGCGATGTAGATGGTGCCCTTGAATCGACATACGAGTAATCGCCAGCTTTCGCTGCGATTGTAGGGAGCACCTATAATGACAGAAAGGTCATTCCAACACCACACACATACACACACACACCACAGTGTAACGAACGCGTACATAGGAGGCGCGCAAAGGAGCCGCGCCAGGCCACGAACTGTGGGTGCGCGATGACGTCCATTTCCCTGCGTTTGTATGATCTGTGCGTCAGCGAAGTGAATGCGACGACCACCAAACGCAGCGCAGTGCACAGCCAGAAGGGGGCGTGAAACGCACGAGGCGCGAGAGCCGCCGGCGCGCTGGTGGTGCAGCCACGACAGAATGGGCGTGATGTGCTCCTGCTTCTCTTTCTCTTCGTCTTTCTTCACGAAGGTGTCAAACCCGGCGGACAGATCGCAGCCAGGTGCGGGCTCCTTGAAGTAGCGCTGTGCATTCAACCACGGCACACACCGCACACACCGCACACAAGCCAGGCATATGAGTACTCTCATGTAGCACACAACGCAAGTGCGGAGAGAGGAAGACGCACGAGCTCTTGGTCGCTGTCGTTGTGCCATTGATGGTCCGCGTCCCGTGACATGCACCCCACCTCCCTTGAAATACATTTTACGTAAATATAACAATAAATAAAGAATAAAAAAGAAAATGTACCGCGGTTGGGAGTAGTGCGGAAACTTCCAGCGGTGGTAGGCTTGTGCGGATACGGCAAATATGGGCGACTCTTGGTTCGGGGTGGCAGCAGGCTCAGCATAGGCCTCTCGTGGTCCCTCTTCTTGTCTTGCCCGCTTGTTTCTTGGCGCAGCTTCCGCCTCCATCTTCTTAGTGGAAGAAAATAAAGGAAAATACCATTGTATTCCCGGAGAAACACAAAGAAAAGAACCAGGAAACAACGTTGAACCATTGGCTAACAATTCCCGAGAAATTAATAGAAATGAAGTTAAGCCACACTTTATAATATATTCTCCGAAATCTGTATTGTTTGCAAGCAAAGGAGATGAGTGACTACAGCGTCTGCGCGTACCGAGTGCTCAAGAAGGTGGACCCGGGAATGGGCATCTCGTCGAAGGGGATGGCCATCATCAACTCCCTCGTCCACGACGTGCTCACCCGTCTCGCCGCCGTACCCTCCGCTAACTATCGCCAACGTTGACATCAACCAACCAACCACACTTGAACTCACTTCGTGCCGTGTGGGTGGGGTCTTGAAAAATGGGATTATAGGAAGCGGGCAAGCTGGCGCGCTACAACGCCCGGAAGACCGTGACGGCGCGCCACATTCAGACCGCCGTGCGACTGCTCCTGCCGCTCGGGTTGGATAAGGTACGGCCGGCCCGCCAAAGTCACTTCCCCGGGCACTGACACGCCAGGCGTCCACAGGGTGCGGTGGCGGCTGGAACGGAGGCGGTCGAAGCGCACAGGAGCAAGAAGGTGGGTAAGGTGGCAGCTGCTGCCGCTGATGCTGACGAAGACGAAGAAGAAGAAGAAGGAAGCGGAAGAGGAGGTAGGCGGAGCTGAGGCCGGGGTTGAAGGCGACGAGGAACCGGCGGCGGCGGCGCAGGCAAGCCTGGCTTTCCCCCTCGCGCGCATGAAACGCGCCATCAAGGAGGAGAACACGAACATGCTTGTAGGGGCAGGTGCGACGACCTCTTTTTCGTGTTCTTACATCAACGACCATGATGTGGTTGCTAACATGTTGGTCGTGAATGTATCACAACAGAGGCCACAGTGTACCTCGCTGCCGCGATGGGTGCGTGTCTTCCGTTTCACCTTTCTTGTGCGGGGTGGCTCGCTAACCATCGCTTTCTTTCTTCGTCTTCGTTCTTTAGAGTACTGCGTCGGACTCGTACTGCGTACTTGAGCCCCACCTAGCAATTGGGCCACAGCCTGGCTCATCAACAAACCTCATCTTCCTCTTCTTCTTCTCTTTCCGTCAGGTCCGGCCTGTGAGTGCGCGCGTGCGCAGTCCATGCTGCGCATCGCGCCACACCACGTGCAGCTGGCCATCCGTAACGACAAGCCTCTTGGCCGCTTCCTTGCCGACGCCATCCGTATGTTTCCCACAACAACCCTTTCCTTGGCGTCTGTGTGTGGGTGTGGGTGTGTCATGCTGACGTGGCACGAGTCGCACCGACAGTTATGGGCGCTGCCGGTGCATTGCCCGTCTTGCCATCGCTGCCCAGCCGCCATGTCCCGCTCGCGGCGGCAGTGCCCACCGAAGTCCAGGCGCCCGTGGAGGCGGTGCCGGGCCTGCGCAGGGCGCTGGCAGCTGCTGGTATGGAGCGGTGCGATGAGGGCGGCGCGTTCTTTGCCAATCCGCCGCAGGCTGCGCTGCCTGCGCTGGCGGCCGCTGTGGCTGCGTTCGAGATCAGCCAAGACGTCGCCGAGCTCCAAGACACCCTCGCCCACACCCTCCGCTACTTCTCGACTTCGCACTTTTGAACATATTGGCCTTGATGTGTTGTAAAAGAGAGGTGAAAAGTGAACACGGTGGCTTATTTATGATACAGACGTGCTCCTCCTTGTTCTTTTATGATTGATGATGTTGGTGATGTTGATGATGTTGACGCTGGGTGATATTGGTACTCTCTTGTTGTGTGGTGATGTCATCACCCGTTTCCCTCCGCGTAGTAGTAGTGGCCGGCGCGTGCATTAGTCCTTGTAGGAGTCGCACCAGTCCAGGATCGGCACGCAATCGATCCACGAACAGAACGAGCACCAACCGTACACGTTCGTTCCTGTTATGCGGCACAGGTCGCTGTGGTCAGCGAATGCGCACGTGCGTTGTGTGTCGCGTTGCGTGTCGTGTCGTGCGTGTCGTGTGTGTTGCGTTGGCCCAATGTGGCGTACCAACGTAGAAGGCGACGAAGCCGCCCACCAGGAGGAGAATATCGATGGGGATGCAGACCAGGGCGAGCCCCCATCGGGGCTTGCTGGACGGTTGGCCTTACCCACAATCGGCAAGAAGATCTGTGGCCCAAAACCCAAGATGTCAGCTGCGCATTCCACGCGTGCCAAAGTGGTCGAGGGGTGGCGGCGTACGCAAGCGCCGATGATGCCCTGGACGAAGCCGCCGATGTGGGCAAAGTTGTCGATGCCCGGCAGCAGGCCGAAGGCGAGCGAGATTACCACGGAGATGACCCACACGACCATCTGCACGATCGGGCACTTGATTCGCTTCCAGTTCTGGATGAGGTCGACGCCTACCACGCCCACGAGTCCGAAAATCGCTCCCGAAGCGCCCACCTGACCTCACACATTAATGACGTGGAATGTATGTAATGTATAAGCGTGCACGGGCGTACCATGATCTGGTTGGGCACGAAGATGGCGCTGGCGAGGGTGCCGGCGACGCCGGAGAGGAAGTAGATGGGAATGATGCGGTGGCAGCCATAGTTCTTCTCGAGGGTCACCATCTGCAGCTGCGAGCAGAGGTTGAACAGCAAATGGATGATGCCCACGTGGCTGCACAGTCAAGAATCACGTCAGCTCCCGGGTTTTTTGCTGTTGATGATGTGTTGCGTGGTGTGCGTGTGCGGTGCGTGAGGTGCGTACAAGAACATTGGGGTGATGAATCTCCAGGCGCCGTCGGCATCTGTCATGTAGGGCGAATATTTGGCGCCCATGTCCAACAGGGTCTGGGCCGAAGGTCCCACCATCGGATTCGTCGAAAGATCTTCGACGCCTGATGAGAGGGATGATGACCATCACCACCACCATCGAGTTAGTCACCAACAGTCGAGGTTTGTGCTGTGTTGATGATGATGATGGTGTGTACCCTTGTTGACTCCGATCTCGGCGGCAAGCAGGATGACGTTGATGATGGAGATGAGAATAATGAAGTACGGTCGGTAGACCGTGGGCGCACGCACTGACTTGGACTTCTTCTGATTCCATCTGTGTGTGTCACCGCGCATAGAAACATCGAACCGAGTTTAGCGCGTGTGCGGCGGTGTGTGCGGTGTGCGTGTGCGGCGGTGCGGCGTGTGCGAGAGGGTGAGTACCGCCACAACGTGCACAGATAGCGCCGCCAGCCCTGGAGCTCCTTGGCGTCCTCCCTGTGCCTAGCCGCGTGTCGCTTCTTTCGCTGCTCCTCCGTTCGGCGGACCTTGCCCCGGGGCTTGGGCCTGCCCATCGGGGGCTTGAGGCCGTCGGCCTTGGCGTCCAGCCCGTCGTCATCGTCGCCGAGCTTTTGCTTCTTCTTCAGGAACTGACGCGTCTCGTTGTCGATGTCGAGCTGGTCGGACGACGACCCGCTGCTCGATGACGACGACTGGAACTCCACCATCTCCGCGCCCTCGATCGAGTCCGAAGACGACGAGCTCGCCAAATCCTGCGCTCCTCGACCACCACCATGGCAACGTGGTCAGATAAAAGAACGAAAACGAAAACGAAAAGAAGAACGAAACAAAGAACGGAAAAGAACGAAAACGACAGATAGAAAATCCGAAGAAACCATCCACAACCACGAGTTGTGCAGTTCTGCCTCGTGGTTTCCCTCCTTCGCACAATCTTCTCTTTCATCTTCTTATTTATCTCGCTTATTTTAGAAAGCGCCGCGTTGGTTTTGGTTTTGTGGGTGCTTGGATGGCTGTACCTGTTGGTGGCGCCAGCCTAAGTCGCCGGCGAGGTCGTACACGTTGTCGTCTTCATCGTCGAGCGGTGGGGCCGAGGGTCGAACGAAGTAGTCAGCCTGGACGTGGGCCGCGGCCACCTCGTTGAAGAACGGCTGCGCGCCCGCACCACCCTCTAAGTGGTCTCGACGATTCACTCTGCTCATCCTTCTGTGTGATTATGGAGATGGCGACGGCTACAACCGATATTGGGTCTTCTGCTTCCTTTCGATCAGTTGGCGGTCTCCTCCTCAGGTTGTTCTGGTGTGGTTGAAGAATGAAAGCGAAAGAGAGAGATGAAGAGGAAAACCGAAGATTAATAAAACGAACATGATGGCGTACTACAGCGCCGTGTGTAACCCCGAGAGAAAACAAAGGCGACACACACGAGCCGAGCCGAGCTGCAGGTCGGAGCTCCCCTTGCGAGAGCGACGTCGTACCGTTGTCGGTCTCCTGCACTGCGGAGTACTCTAATACCTCGGGGGTCTCACGTTCGTCGGTTTTCCTTGCCGCTCGACCACGACCAGAAAGAACGAAGCGCGAAAGAAAGTACGAAGACGAGAGAACGAGGCCTTGCTCCTGCACGCGCGCTAAGCTGCTGGGTGGTGTGATAAAATGCCTCTGTTGTGCTTGTTCGGCCTTTCGAATGCCTTTGTCCTGTGTTTGGGTTAGATTCTGCCAACCAACCACCGGACCAGTCCCCACGACGATACGGTTACCGTGTTCAATTTCTGGATGTGGGCGGCCATTGGTAAAAACTGGTCTATAGCAACCTCCCAAGTCCCGGGGGGTATCCAAGTGCAAACAAACACGGCCCCATTGGTCTTTGCTCCTCATGTGCGTTTCGCATGTTCCCCGTCGTCAAGCCTACCACAGTGGCGCCTATCGGGGTCAGGTCAGAAGCGCAAGGCCACAAGAAGAAAGGTCTGCTCGTCCAGGACCTCTGGGGAAAACTGTCTTGGCGTAGGCACTAAGCTGGTGGTGCATTACCTTTGACCAGTATGGTGCTGATCGAGGTTGTAGGGCTGCAACCTGTGCTGGCCTGCTCCGTTGATGGTTCCGATCGCTTTGGCACCACCAAAAAAATAGTGAAAATTAATTTCTTCGGGTTTCCTTTGCAACATAAAATCATATCCGGATTGATTGTGCATCGATCGCCCGCAAAAATGGAGGACTCGTCCTGGCTCACCGGTACGCTGTCGCGCTCCTCTCCTATAGGAGGGGAGGTACTGTCTAATCCTGTACTTCTTCACCCATCAGACTCAGCCGATGAAGAGCCAAAGGTGGTGGAATCGCTAGTACGTCTTTCTATTTCTTTGTGTAATTGTCGTGCATTTGAAGGCATAGTTGATGTTAATTCTTTATGGCAATCACCCATGGCAGGCCAAAGGCACGAAGGAGGGGAGTGGCGAGCAGGCGGTGGGGGTGAGCGTGGGCGGCAGCGCTATTGAACGAAGGGAGGCGTCGGTCACCTGGGAGATCAAGTCGTCAGAGATCAAACTGGGCGCCAAGCTCGGGCAAGGCGCGTTCGGCGCGGTCTACAAGGCATGCGGCTCGCTTCCTCTTCCTCCTCTTTCTTCTCTCTCTCCCTCTCTCACGCACGTGTGGCTGATGAAACGCACAACAGGGCAAGCTGCGAGGGCAGGAGGTGGCGGTGAAGGTGCTGCAGAAGCAGAAGCTTGACTCTGACACGCTCGAGGCCTTTCGGAAGGAGGTGGCCATCATGAGCAAGCTGCGCCAGCCACACTTGCTCCTCTTCATGTAACGCTCGTCCCCTCTGTCTTTCTTGACTCCCACGCACACACATGACTCATTTCTTTTGCTCTTCAAGGGGAGCCTGCACAGAGCCAGGAAACCTGATGATCGTATGTTCGACCCTACCCGTTGTGTGTGTGTGTGTGTGTGGTGTGGTTTTGATTAACTGATTGATTGCGTGCGCACAGGTCACGGAGTACATGTCCAAAGGCTCGGTGCACGATCTGCTCTACGGCAGCGGCAAAACGCCGCTGTCGTTCAAACGCAAGATGCTCATCGCCAAGCAAGCCGCGCTGGGCATGAATTGGTATATACGTGCACTCACGTGGCTCGTTCCTTTCCTCCTGCTTGGCGCTCACCGCACACGCGCACACAGGTTGCATTGCTCCGAGCCTCCGTTCATCCACAGAGACCTCAAGTCAGGTAACACACACACCACACACACACCACACACACACACCAGCCTCACGTGTTATCGTTTGGCTGACTCTCGCCCTCCCCCTTCAAGCCAACTTGCTGGTGGATGACAATTGGACGGTCAAGGTGTCGGGTGTGTGTCCCCCCCCCTCTCTCGGTCATAGTTCCTGCGTTGCCTCTCTCACACGTCTGTGGCCGCACAATCAGATTTCGGCCTGTCACAGGTCAAGCCGGAGGACGACCTCAGCATGCAGCAGGATCCCACAGCCTATGCAGGCACTCCGTTGTGGTTCGTCGTCTTCCGTTATTATTATTTATCTGCAATCCATGGTGTACGCTTTTGAGGTTGACGCGATCCACGACACCTATTGCGTTGTGCAGGATGGCGCCCGAGGTGCTGATGCGCCAGCCGTTCGACGAGAAAGCTGTACGACCGACCACTCCCACTAATCTGCGCGTGGTGGGCAAAGAGTAGACTGACAAACACCAATTAATTGTTATTCATTTTGATTGGCCTGTCTAGGACGTGTACAGTTTTGGCCTGTTGCTCTGGTACTTCCAACCCGTCTCTATTCCGGCACCGTGGTACGGTGTATATACTGAGGAGGCTGATGTGTTCCCGTTCTCTTCGCAGGGAACTGCTCATGGAGCAAACACCGTTTCAGAGCATCAAATCCCTCAAACAGCTGGTGCAGGTAATCGGACCTTTTGTTGTGTGTGTGTGGTGTTTTTCAGATCTTCTCATCACGTGGTGTGCTGGCCTGCGTCTAGACCGTGTGCGTGGAACACAAGAGGCCCGAGATTCCACCAGACTGCACGCCGACGCTTCGCAGTCTTATCCACTCGTGCTGGCAGCCCAGCCCAAGTACACCATCAGCCCTCCTCCCTCACACAGCCACACGGTTGTTATTGTTCTTGTTTTGCTGGGGCTCGTGGCTCACGCGCGGCCGCCTTGAAGAGGATCGACCAACGTTCGCGGAGATACTGAGCGTGCTTGATGACGTTATCGTGGAGGCTCTGATCGCCGACAACACGGCGCGGCGATTCTGGCGAGAGAAGTGCGGCGACAAGGTCAAGCTGCTCTGGAAGGACTTCATGACCGCCTTCGCCAGTACGTGTCACCCCGCCCCGCCCTGCACCCTCCCACCTACGAATGTATTCTCACGCCTACACGCTCCCACATAGCCTATGTGCACGAGAAGCAGCGCCCCTTCCTCCCGCTGACACCCGAGGCGGAGCTCAAGCTGGCCTGCCTCAAGCAGCTCGTCGGTACCGCGTTCTCGCTCACCCGCTCATCAACCTACCGTGCCGGTTGCTGACACAACATCAACAAACATGTGCGCGCAACCGCAACAGCCAACAACCCGGACCAGGAGGTCTCGATTGAGGACTTTGCCTGGTGCGTCACCTGCTTCGGCCCATGGTACGCGATGCCCCCCCCCCTTGCCCCACTATTCTTGTCCAGTCGTGTTCGGGTCTAATCAGTGGTGTACTGCCTTTTCAATAGGGAGGACGCGTCCATACTCTCCCGGATGGAGAACCTGCTTCGTAAGCGGTACTTCCCCCTCTTCGTCGACTCCAACATCCTCCTTGTTCTTCTTCTTGCTCTTGTTCTTCTCGAACGCCTCCCGCTCACCACCCTCTTCTCGCTCGCCAGATGGTTCTTTGGATTTTTGTCCGCCGACGAGGCCGAGAAGAAGCTCTCGTTGGCCCACAAGCGAGGTACCACTGCACATTTATCTTATATCATTAATGATTATTCGTATTTTACTCTTTTTCGTGTGATGGTGCCACCATGTGCTCATCTATTCTGGACATGCCAACCACAGGGACTTTCCTGGTGCGGTTTAGCATGCAGGACCCGGGCAGCTACTCCATCAGGTCAGCTCTCCATGTCATGTGTCGTGCTGTCGGTCGTGTGACGTGCCGTGGTGCCGCCATACATGCTGACGACTAGTACTACTTGGCTGCAACCCCCCCCCGTCCAGTGTACGAGACAGCGTGAAGGGCAAGGCGCTGGTCAAGCACTACCGCGTGCTGCACAAGCCCGGCGGTCCCTACGTCATCGGGGGCAGCCAATGCAACGAACTCGTACGCGCGTTGCTGCTCGCCGTACACTGGCACTTGCCCAATCGCTCACAGTGCGCACTGTTGGGCTTGATCAGGAAGAGGTGATCGCCAAGTACAACAAGGAGATGCGACTGAAGCGGCCGTGCGACGGTTGGCCCTACGAGGCGCTGTTCCCCGACCAGGCCAGCGAGTCGGCCACCCTTAGGGTCAAGCAGGAGGCCGTCAACAACTACGTCTCCATCGCCTTCTGACATGAGGAGGGTACATAATTAATTTAAATAAATAAATAAATCAGTAATTACAAGTTAGTTGTTTGCTACACATCCCATACATTCTAAATCACTCGCATCGGCGTTGGGCGAGGAAGTGCTCGTTCTCGCCCACATAACCGAAGACGGCCTTCTCGCCCATGTAGCACTTCACGCACAGAGACAGCTCCTCGCCCGCTTTGTGCGCCTGCGCCTGGATGAGCTCTTGGCGCAGACTGGCCGAGGGTATCTGCACACCGGTCACGTGCGTCAGGTTCAAGACGATGAGGTTACACCCGGCACCGTACTGACTTGGCCACGATCCTGCAGGGGTGAGCTTCTGATCCCCAGCCGCCAGGTCCTGTAACCGCCCTGTGTGGTTAGACCCGGATCTCGTGTGTGTTGTGGTCATTTGAGTGTTGTTTGTGTGCGCAGGTCCTAGCGGGCTTCCGGAGTGGTCGGTGCAGACTGTTTGCAACTGTAACAAAAGACATTCTTTTTATAAGAACGGAGAATGTTTGAGAGAGCACCGGGCACAGTAAATATGATTTCGTTAAGAAATTATGATCATTTTTTTGAATTGTTGTAAATACCAAAAGGGATTAGGTGAAAACATTCTGGGAAACAATTGCGGCGTGATTTGGCTTTGTGCTAGAACAAAGACAAACTTTGAGGATGGAGAGGAAAGGAAACAAGAGGCTGTCGACGCCGCGTGCAAGGAGTGCGAGGCCCAGTACTACGACGGCAACGTACACCACCACAACTGATGCTGCTGCCTCGAGCAGTAGCAGTAGTGGCAGCGGACCAGCAGCAGCCAGGGGGCGAGGGCGGGGCAAGCGCGGTCGCGATTCGTACGAGGCGGCGGGGCCGGTGGAGCGCGGGCGGGTGACCCCCGAGGCCGCGTGGACGGGCAAGGTGGTGCGGATCATCTCCGGCGGCCAGACAGGGGCCGACCGGGCGGGACTCGAGGCCGGCCGTCTTCTCGGCGTGGCCACCGGCGGCACCGCGCCCAACAACTTTCTCACCGAACAAGGTGCCTTCCAGCTGTTCTTTTGTGTCGTGGTGCCGTGGGTGTAGTGCTCTACTCTAA